>NW_007253204.1:17153-17858 GCF_000164805.1 Carlito syrichta
TTGGTCCTTTTAAATTTGCTTATGCTTGATTTATGGCCAAGTATGTGGTCAATCTTAGAGCACGTTCCATGCGGTGATGAGTAAAATGTGTATTCTGTGGTCTTTGGATGGAGGGTTCTGTAGGTATCAATTAAGTCCATTTGATCTAGAATCACATTGAGATTTCCGATCTCGTTGCTGATTTTTTGTCCTGATGATCTGTCTAGGGTTGTGAGTGGGGTATTAAAGACTCCAGCTATGATGGTATTGGAGTCGATATCTTTTTTTTAGTTTACCTAGGTGCTGCTTTATGAAAGTTGGTGCTCCTATGTTGGGTGCATATATGTTTAGGATGAATATTTCTTGTTGATGGATTGAACCTTTTATCATTATGTAGTGTCCTTCTGTATCTTTTTAAATTTTTGATAGTTTAAGTGGTATTTTGTCTGAGGTTAAGATCATGACTCCTCCTTTCTTTTGTGTTCCATTCTCCTGAAAATTTGTTTCCCATCCTCTTTCTTTCAGTCTTTGACTGTCCTTTCTAGTGATGTGAGTCTCTTGAAGGCAATAGATTGTTGTCTGGTGATATTTTATCCATTTTGCCATTCTGTGTCTTTTCGGTGGTATATTTAGTCCATTCACATTCAAACTAATTATTGAAATGTAAGAGTTGATCCCTATCATAATGTTCTTACAGAGTTGTTGTTCTTTCTGTTTGTGTGTTGT
>NW_007253204.1:18120-18478 GCF_000164805.1 Carlito syrichta
CTTGGCTAATTCTGCTTTCCATGTTTATTAGTTTGTTATTTATTTCTATCAGAGTATTCTTTACTGCTGTTATTTCTGTCGTCAGCTCCTTTCTATTTTCATCTCGTCTCTCCTCAATTTTTTAATTCTCTCTACTAATGTCTTGATGTCTAGGTTTGTTGCATGTGACTAGTCATTCTGAGGGCTCTTCATTGTGTGTGTTCTGAAGTCTGTTTTCTCGGTGTCTGACCTCCCAGGGGTCGGTGTGAGACCTATATTCTTCTTTTGGTTTTTCTTCATCTGTGCAGTTTTTTCCGCCCTACTTTTTCCTTCCCTCTACATCACCGTCTTCTTTAATTCTGTTATTCAGGGGTGGAGG
>NW_007253204.1:18662-24924 GCF_000164805.1 Carlito syrichta
TAAAACATACAATGATGCTAACATACAAGCTAACCAATCTCCTTATTGGTGTGCTATTCCTCTATACAAAGATATGGTTTAGCTGGGCCTGTAATCCTGCACCTTGGGAGGCTGAGGTGAGTGGACTGCCTGAGCCCGTGGGTTCGAGACCCAGCAGGGCAGCTTGGCGAGACCTCATCTCTACAATAAATAAAAAAATTAGCTGGGCATGGTAGTGTGCACCTGTAGTTCCAGCTACTTGGAAGGCTGAGGAGGCAGGATCGCCAGCACCCAGCCGGTCGAGGCTGCAGTGGCTGGGAGTGGCCACTGCACTCCAGTCTGGGCGACAGAGTGAGACTCCAACTCAAAAAAAAAAAAGAAAAGATATGGTTTACAGAGAGAAGATAAGAAAAGAAGAAAAAAAGGAACAAAACAAAAGGAATAGAATCAAGTCAGTAAACTAACAGAACCGATCAAGCACACTCCGAGACTTCCCATTTAATTTGAATGTCCTTTCAGTTCTGATTTCTAGCTGTCTTTTCAGGCTGGTAAATTTGCTCACAGTTAGGGTCAGTTGCCCCTGGCCTGCTGGGAAGGGCAGTTCAGATCACCACTCAGTTCATCAATGCTCAGTTCACCACTCAGATCTAGCCTGTGTCTATTCATCCAGCTTCTGTTTTTCCCCTTTTGGTGTTGTTACCTTGAATTGCCAGCAGGTGGTGCTGTCTCGCCGCTCCAGATGGTCTTTATCGCAGCTGCTTGCCCCACAGAGGAGGGAGCTGAAAAGAAGCCGGAAATGGGAACCGCTGCCTCAAGACACACGGGAGGAGACCCACGGCCTGACACGCCATGGTGGCAGCAGTGGCGGCAGTGTTCTTAGCAGATCCCGCTTGCAGGGGCTTCAAGGTCTGAAGGTGTGGATCGCCCCAGGCACGGGAGGTGCAATGTGCAATGGTGGTGGCGACACCGGTGGTGGCTGCTGCCGGGACTGCCGCAATGCCTCAGCAGTGTCAATGGCCGAGCTCCATGTGAAGAGCAGGCTGCCGATGATGGGATCTGCAGCCCCCGGGGAGAGAACCAGAGTCCTTTTGTGTTTTTTTTTGCGGAGTTCTCACAGACCAATCTGCCCCATCGCCGTCTTGCTGGAAGTCCTGTAGTTTTCAATGTACAAGTCTTGCACACATTTTTGTTAGAAATATCCCTAGGTATTTCATAGTTTTTTTGTTTGTTTGTTTGTTTGTTTGTTTGTTTGTTTGTTTGTTTTGAGTTGGAGTCTCACTCTGTCGCCCAGACTGGAGTGCAGTGGCCACTCCCGGCCACCTCAGCCTCGACCTGCTGGGCTCCGGTGATCCTTCCACCTCGGCCTTTCAAATAGCTGGAACTACAAGCACGTGCTACCACGCCCAGCTGATTTTTTGATTTATTGTAGAGATGAGGTCTCGCTGCCCAGGCGGGTCTCGAACCTGCAGGTTCAGGCAATCCACTCACTTCAGCCTCCCAAAGGCACGGGATTACAGGCTGAGCCACCAAGCCCAGCTGTATTTCATAGTTTTTAAAGCTATTGTAAATAGTATATTTTAAAATTTTATTTAAAATTGTAAATTTTAAAAACTGCTGTATAAAGTCATGCAACTGATTTTAAAATATTGATGTTGTATCCTACAATCTTGCTGAAATTACTTGTCAGTCAGAATAAAGGCAGTTTCACTTTCTTTCCAACACAAATGCTTTTTATTTCTCTATCATGCCTGATTGTACTGTATCTCCAGCACAATGTTAAATAATAAATTTTAAATAAAGAGATATATCAATCACATTCATCGGCTTGAAAACCCAACATTTTTAAGTCAATTCTCCCTAAATTGATACGGTGAGAATAAACACCTGTGTCTTATTTTTTATCTAAGAGGGAAAGCATTTAATATTTAATCATGAAATATAATGTTAATATGTGTTTTTTCATAGGTGCCTTTTATTGTGTTAAGGAAATTCTCCTTTATTCCTACTTTGTTGAGAATTTTAAAATAAAGAATGGATATCAGATTTTGTCAAATGCCTTTTTTGGTGTCCAGTTATATAATCTTATGGTTTTATTTTTTAGTTTGTTAAAATAATGAATTATATCAATTGAGCTTCAAATGTTGAAACAACCTTGCATTCCTGGCATAAGCCAGAGTCAATCTGCTAAACTTTGTTTAGAATTTCTGCATCTAAGCTCACTGGGGACAATTAGTTTGTGCTTTTCTTTTTTGGTAATATCTTTGTGAAATTTTGATATCAGGTAATGCTGGCCTAATATAATAAACTGAGAAATATTTCCTCCTAGTCAATAGTGTGGAAGAATTTGTGTATAAATGGTATTATTTATTCCACAAATGTTTGCTTGAATTCACCAGTGAAGCCATCTGGGTCTCAAGTTTATTTTGTAGGAAATTTTTTAACTTCAAATTCATTTGCTTTAATATACATAGAGCTAATTAGGTTACCTATTTCTTCTTTAAGGAGCTTTTTGCTAGTTTGTATCTTTAAATAAATCTGTTCATTTCATCCAGGTTGTTAAATTGATTGACACAATGTTGTTCATAATACTCTCTTACTATCCTTTACTGATATCTGTAGTATCTGTAATGATGTCCTCTATCTCATTCCTGATATTGGTAATTTGTGTCTATATTCTTTTTTACCTGATCAGTCTGGCTAAATAATTATCAATTTTGTTAATCCTCAATAATCAACCTTTGGTTTTCACTGATATTCTCTATTTTTTTTTCTGTTTTATATCTCATTTATTTCTGCTCTGATCTTTATTTCCTTTCTTTTGAATTTAAAATGATATTCTTTTTCTAATTTCTCAAGTTGGAAGCTGAGTTCATTGCTATGAGACCTTTATTCTAGTTTAACATAAGCATTTAGTGCCATAAATGTCTCTGAAAGTACTGCTTTAGCAGCATATTAACAATTCCTAAAATCAGAGAATCCACTGAACTCAGCCTAGATTCCCCCTTTCTGTGTAGCAGACTAGAAACTATTGTAAGGTAGTACAATGGACTAATTGTAGGACTTACCTTATTTGTTTCCTGTCTCTTGGGGGTCATTGTCTTTTGTTACCTGATGTGTTTCTTGAATGTACTGGGGCTCAGAAATGACACCTCAAAGTAAATATGGTGGAAGTAGTCTCATAAGCAAATTCTCTTATCTTTTCCTGTTCTTCTGTCTCTTATTCTTCAATCTTCCAAGTCAAGCTATAAAAACTGGTATTTCAAGCCGGGCTCGGTGGCTCAGCCTGTAATCCCGCGCCTTTGGGAGGCTGAGGTGAGTGAATTGCCTGAGCCCGCGGGTTCGAGACCCGCCTGGGCAGCGAGACCTCATCTCTACAATAAATCAAAAAATCAGCCGGGCGTGGTGGCGCATGCCTGTAATTCCAGCTACTCGGAAGGCTGAGGCGGAAGGATCGCCAGAGCCCAGCAGGCCGAGGCTGCGGTGGCTGGAAGCGGCCACTGCACTCCAGTCTGGGCGACAGAGTGAGACTCCAACTCAAAAAAAAAACAAAAAAAAACTGGTATTTCTCATCCCCAAGGTAGGCCAAAGAAACCAGAACCCTTTTCTTCCAGAGCCAGCTATAAAAATATTTCTCTAAAAAACTAAAAATATTACTCTAACCTTCCCCCACCTTTTTGTGTAGCAGCTTGCCATAAAGAAATTAAGACCTTCATCTTAAGGGGTCCTATTCCATACCCAGGAGGAAAAAATGCTAGAACAGAAAGGCCAAGAAGAATCTGAATAGACAGAGCTTGCTAGTTTTTTGCAATCAGTCTTATACCCTTTTGGGGGCGGGTGGGCAGATCTATTCACATTTCTATACTCTGTCTATGCTTCACTGAACCTAAGCATAAAATCAGAGAGTTCCCTCTATACCTTTGAGTCTTCATTCTGAAGTTTCTCATGTCGCATAAAAGTATGAAGTAAATTTTTTATGCTTTTCTCTTGTTAACCTTCATTTGTTATAGGGATGACGGCCATGATCCTTCTGAGGGGGAGGCAAAAGATCACCCCTTTTTGCTCCTACAAAAGTCATTGTTTCAAATATTTTGTGTGTTTTTTATTTGGTTGATTCTGATTTTAGTTTTTTGTTCTTTTATGAAAAGATTAAACTTAATCTTTATTTTTCTATCTTGATTGGAACGAGAAATCTCTTCTTCATACTTTGTGGAGGCCAAATGAGAAATCCCCTTATATGAAAATATCACAATTCTTTTAACTTAAAAAAAGTCCTTTAACTATTCTTCTGTTGCTGGACATTTAGTTCTTACTATTATAAAATATGCTGTGAAAATCATTAATCTTGGTGCACTTTTGTGACTATTACTGAAGAATGTTTCTAGAATTGAAATTGTTGATATAAGATTTTGATAGAAAGAGCCATATCTAAAAAATGTTATCAGATAATTATACTTTACAGGAATACAGAATTATGCTAGTAATAATACAAAAGAACTTTTTTTTTGCTGTTGGAGTCTCACTCTGTCGCTCAGGCTGCTGGAGTGCAGTAGCATGCTCACAGCCACCGCAGCCTTGAGCTACTGGGTCAGGTGAGTCTTCCACCTCAGCCTTTCAAGTAGCTGGAACTACAGGCATGTGCCACCACGCCCAGTTAATTTTTTGATTTATTGTAGAGATGAGGTCTCACCAAGTTGCCTAGGTTCGTCTCGAACCCATGGGCTCAAGCAATTCTCTCACCTTGGCCTCCCAAAGTGCTGGAATTATAGGCATGAGCTACCACGCCCAGCCTTCAAAAGAACATCTTTTTATAGTCCTTTTGCAGAAAGTATTTTTGTTAAGTTTTGAGCAAATAGCGATTCTGACTGTTGGCGTCCAAATTGTCTAGATTATGCTACAAAAACAGCTGTGATTTAACACAACAAAGATTTTTTTTTTTCAGTCATGTTACATTTCTAGCACAATTCCACTGGAGGTTCTGGTCCCTGTTATCTTAATTCTGGGACCAAGGATGACGGTGCAACCATTGTCTAGAAAATAATCACTCTATAACTAAGGGAAAGGGACCATAGGAAGCACACACTATATCTTATGCTTCTAACTGTATGTAGATTCCATTTTTATTCTGTTGGCCAAATCTAGCTGAAATGATCACAACTAACTTTAATTATGTGAGAAAGTACAATTATACCTCATGCCTGAAAGGGGAAACCTGGAATGTTTGGGGAAATTATACTTATTGTTTGTAAAATTGTGCAACCAAAATTTCATCCAAAACACTTTCAAGCATTAAAAGAAATTTCAGTTTGGGGGGCACTAGTTTTAGGCAATCCCCCAAACTACCTTTACTTCTGATACCAACTTCAGAACTCAAGAATTTTCAAGACCACCTTCAAATTTGATAATTGCTAGAAGGACTCCTAGCACTCACTGAGAGCTGTTATAATCATGGTTATAGTTTATTACAGAGAAAGGATACAGATTAAAATCAGCCAAGGAAAGAGATGCATGGAGAAGAATCCAGGAAAAAAAATCTGTATGCAAATCTTGCAAGTGTCTTCTTCCAGTGAAATCATGGACAAAGCTAAATTTCTCCAGGAAATGGTACATATAATACATGGAGTATTCTCAAAGAAGATCACCCAAGTTTTCACTGGAGTTTGGTCTTATAGACCTGGTTGACTGCCTGTGTGGTTGACCTTTAGTCTCTAGCCACTCTGACCCTGAGTTCAAGCTGATACCACATGGCTGAAAACAAATATATATCACATTGTTAGGTCCAGACTGTCCAGTGTGGCCAAGGTCTCCAGGTAAGCAAAGACACTCCTATCAGGCAAGACATTCCAAAGACTAAAGATCACCTCCCAGGAGTCAAGCACAAAAGCCCGGCTTTTCTTTGGGTAAGGTCAATTCTTTACTACACCAGGGTCAAAGCATATTTGATTCAAGATCATTTCAGAATTCTACAATGAAATTAGTTACACACCCTTCTGAAAAGAAAAATATTTGAAATCTACCAAAAATATTTTCTATTTAATGAAGAATCTTTATTTTTGACAAGCTAATGGAATAAAGCAAAGCTATATAGGCACACTTAACTATACTTCTCAGATATTGTGCTTTTCCTTAATTTGGAAGTCTTGTAGTAACCCAGCATCAAGCAAGTCTATCAGCATCATTCTTCTTTTTCTTTTTTTTAATTAATCAATATTTTTTATTATGGTTTTGTGGGGTACAGTTAAGGGTTAGGTGTACAATTACGTTTCATTCAGGCACCCTGTTGATA
>NW_007253204.1:24974-94031 GCF_000164805.1 Carlito syrichta
TTTTTAATGGCTGCATAGTATTCCATCATGTATATGTACCACATTTTTTTAATCCAGTCCTCTTTTGATGGGCAGCATGGTTGTTTCCAATTTCTTACTATTGTGAACAACGCTGGCATCATTTTTCCAACAGCATGTACTTAGTTTGTGTCTCTTCATTGTATTTTGGTAATTCTCACAATATTTTGAAACTTTGCATTATTATTATTATATTTATTATGGCGATCTATGGTAAGTGATGTTGATATTGCCATTATAATTGTTTTGGAAGGATCCAAATCATTTATATGAGACAAACCACTTCCACATAAAAAGAATGAACTTGACAAATGTGATGTGTGTTCTGACTGGTCATTCCCCCATCTTGCTCCTTTTCCTTGGGCCCTCCTATTCCCTTTGACAAAACAATATGGAAATTGGGCCAGTTAATGAGCCTACAATGGCCTCTAAGTGTTCAAGTGAAAGGAAGAGTCATATGTTTCCCACTTTAAATGAAAAGCTAAAAATATTTCATCTTAGTGAGGAAGACGTGAAACATGAAGTAAAACAAAGCTATATCTCTTGTGCCAAACAATTAGGAAAGTTGTGAATGCAAAGGAAAAGTTTTTGAAGGAAATTAAAAGTGCTACTCCAGTGAACACACAAAAGACAAGGAAGTGAAACAGGCTTATTGCTGATATGGAGAAAGTTTTCATGGTCTGAATAGATCAAAACAACCACAGCATTTTCTTAAACCAAAGCTTAATCCAAAGCAAGGCCCTAACTGTCTTCAATTCTATGAAGACTGAGAGGGATAAAGAAGCTGCAGAAAAGTCTGAAGCTAGTAGAGTTTGAAGTTCACACAGTTTAAGAAAAGATGCCATCTCCATGACATGAAAGTGCAGGGTGAAACAGCAAATGCTGCTGGAGAAGCT
This sequence comes from Carlito syrichta, assembly GCF_000164805.1. Lineage (NCBI taxonomy): Eukaryota > Metazoa > Chordata > Mammalia > Primates > Tarsiidae > Carlito > Carlito syrichta. The sequence goes on from NW_007253204.1 coordinate 25,889, forward strand.
GCAGCAACTTACCCAGAAGACCTAGCTAAGAATGGAGGTGACTACACTAGACAGCAGATTTTTGATAAAGACAAAATAGTCATCTATTTAAAGAAGAAGCCATCTAGGACTTTCATCGCTAGAGAGGAGAAGTAATGCCTGACTTCAAAGCTTCAAAAGATGGGCTGACCCTTGTTAGGAACTAATGCAGCTGGTGACTTTAAATTAAAGCCAGTGTTTATTTATCATTCTGGAAATCCTAGGGTCCTTAAGAATGATGCTAAGTCTACTCTGCCTGTGTTCTAGAAATGGAACAACAAAACCTAGATGACAGCAAATCTGTTTACAGAATGGTTTACTAAATATTTTAAGCCCAGTGTTGAAATCTACTGCTTAGAAAAAAAGACTCCTTAAAAAATATCACTGCCCATGAATAATGCACCTGGTCATTCAAGAGTTCTGATGGAGGTATACAAGGAGATTAGTGTTGTTTTCAGGTCTGCTGACACAACATCCATTCTGCAGTCCATCAAGGAGTAATTTCAACTTTCAAGTCTGATACACAATTCATAAGGCTATAGCTGCCATAAGTAGTGATTCCTTTGATGGATCTGGGCAAAATAAATAGAAAACCTTCTGGAAAGAATTCACTATTTTAAATGGCATTAAGAACACCCAGAAATCATGGGGAAAGGTTAGAATATCAACATTAACAGGAGTTTGGAATAAGTTGATTTCAACTCTCATGGATGACTTTGAGGGATTCAAGACTTCAGTGGAGGAAGGAACTACAGATGTGATGGAAATAGCAAGAGAACTAAAATTAGAAGAGGAGCCTGAAGATGTAGTTGAATTGTTACAATCTCATATAAAACTCAAACAGAGGAGGAGCTGCTTCTTATGGATGAGTGAAGAAGAAGGATCCTGTATTATACTCCCGGTGAAGATGCTGTGAGCAATGTTGAAATGACAACAAAGCATTTAGAATATTCTATAAATTTAATTGACAAATCAGTAGCAAGTTTGAGAGGATTAACTCAATTTTTTTTTTAAAGTTGCATTGTAGGTAAAATGCTGCTAAAGAACATCACAGATTACAGAGAATTCTTTCATAAAAGGAAGAGTCAATGTGGCAAACTTCACTGTTGTCTTATTTTAAGAAATTGCCACAACCACCCTAACCTTCAGCAACCACCATCCTGATCAGTTAGCAGTCATCAATATTAAGGCAAGACTCACTACCAACAGAAAGATTATGTCTCACTGAAGGTTCAGATGATTGATGTTATAGCATTAAAAAAAAATACAGTTGTTTGTTTGTTTTTTGAGTTGGGGTCTGACTCTGTCACCCAGGCTAGAGTGGAGTGGCATGATTACCACTCATTGCAGCCTCGACCTCCTAGGCTCAGATAATCCTTCTGCCTCAGTCTCGTGAATAGCTGGTACTGTAGACATGCACCACTATGCCAGCTAATTTTTTGATTTTTTTTATAGAGATGGAGGTCTCGCTATGTTGCCCACACTGGTCTCAAACTCCTGGGCTCCAGGGATCCTCTCACCTTGGCCTTCCAAAGTGCTGGCATTACCATCAAGAGCCACAGTGACCAGCCAAGTATTTTTAAATTAAGGTATGTACATTGTGAGTTTTTTGGTTTTTGTTTTTTTAGTCACAATGCTATTGCATCCTCAACAGACTATGGAGTAGTGTAAATATAACTTTTACATGCTCTGGGAAACCAAAACATTCTTGTGACTACTTTAATATGATATTCACTTTATTCTAGTGGTCTTGAACTGAACCCACAATTTCTCTGAGTTATGCCTGTATTTGGCTTAATATACAAACTATCTACTTCCCAGAGAAAAGTTCAGGTACACGTTCCACATTTTCCCCTTGGACATTGCCAAATACATTATCTGCATAAAAAGACACTTTAAGGCTTTCCTTTGTTATAATTTGTCCCCTTCAAACCTGCACTGAACTTAATTATGCTCTGAAGAGTTATCCTATTTTCCTTCTACGAATTTAGTTTTTACTATATAAAAATATATGTAGTCTATTGTCTAAATAGGTCAAGATTTTTCCTTATGCAAAAAGTCTCAAGGTTTTTGAGATAAAACTTTTGCTCCATATTTCTTGTTTTTTTTAAATGTCAAACTACACTTATTGACATGGGATGCTGACAAGCTTAGCTAGAAGAACCCATACACCTTTGTTAGGTAATAATCACAGATGTCAATGCAGCATGTACGTTATCTTGGGTAAATTTTTTGGAAGAATTAATATTGTGGGGCTTCAAGTTTGTTTTTTTAATTTTAGGTTCAGGGGGTATAAGCGTATGTTTGTTACGTGGACATGCTGTGTAGTGGTGGGGTCTGGGTTTTGGGTGGCCCATTAGCCAAATAGTGAACATTGTGCCCAATATGTAATTTATGAACACTAACCATCACCCTGCCTCACGTTTCTTTAGATTAAGTTTTCCCTTAAGAAAATTAATAAAGGGACTATTTAACTTTACTCAAAGATTCAGGCTATTTATTTGAAAATCCCAAATTCCAGGTAATGTGTCTCTAAACACAGAAGAACTTGCTGTCGTTTTGTAGTGTCTTCACAGTATAAGGCCCCGTAAATGGGGATTATGAAATAAGAATTTCTAAATGGGTCAGGCTTAGTCATCACTGATAACATTGACTCAAGGCCATTACTGTGTGTTGAAGAGTGAATAAAGTCAAGGGCATTGTGTAGAGCTCAGGATTTCATTAATACCATGTGCTTCTGGTTTATAGTAGACTTATCTTGCACAGCCTTGTGGATCCATTTTTTTTAAAATAAGGGATAAAATTGATTTTTAACCCGCTGTTTTTCACTATTGCTTTTCTAGTAAAGTCTTTAAAATAAAATGTGACATTGAGTCAAGTTTTCCAACTTTGTAGATTACTTGGTTTTAAAAGCTACAACCCAAGGAAAATAATTTTGCAAATACATCTTTTTAAAAAATAAACAAATGATTTTATTGCCGTGTTTAACTAAGAATTTCATAGGAATATTTTGTTAACCTAGAGGTAATTTTCTGCAGTCATTTTATTTATGAAAGATAAAACCCCATATCATTATTTTGATTGCCAACATAAATCTGGGATCATTGAGAGAAATAAGGTCAGTCATTCAAAATGACTTAATAAAAGTAGGTTAGTAGGTCATGTTTTGTAGCTGTCCTGGTGAGCAACCATTTTAAAGGACATTTTTAAAAGTGGTCATTACCCAAAATAAGAATTTCTTAGTTTTTTTGAACAATAGGAAAATTTTAACACTGAAATATTTTCCTCATAAAGAACAAGGAACTGTTTCAAGGCACTCAGTTTCAATTTCTTTGCTTATGACAGGTTCTCCTATGTTAATTCACAATCTCTGAAAATTAACATATCTTAAGATTGAAAATTAAGTACCTAGTAGTTTGATTTAATAATTTTAGAAAGAAAATGTTCTCAAGTGATTTTTTTAAAAGAGAATATAAAGGAATATGCTGTATTGCCAGTCAGTTATCCTGAAATCATAAAGTAGAATAATCGTCAGGGGAAATAGAAAAAAACAGTTTAATACTTAATGAAAGTAATATTTAAAATGCCACAGCCGAGTAATGGACTGCTAGCAACCACATCAATCAAGTACCAACAGAAATAGGGCAACTCTTTATAAACAAGGTATTAAGAAGACGTTAAAAAAACAGACTCATCGACATTGGCAAGGTTTACCAGTCTAGGATTATGCAGCCAATCCAAGACAGAGAATAGTGCAAGAGAACAAACTGCGTGCCATATCCATATCTATATGATGAGGTTAGGTACTTCCAACCTACTGTACTATAATATTTACTACTGATCATACCATCTCTGAACACACAAACACCTATCACCAAGTCTTCTAGATGGTAGTGTTAATTAAAGTTATTACAAAAATATAAATTAAAAGAGAGGACAGAATGTCTGACTTATATAGTTTCCTGTATGGGATCCCTGTGTTTAGTAAAACGATAAAGAACAGCACTTACAGGGAGAATTACACTGCAAATCTTTCATGAGTACTCTTATTTGAACATTACAAAAATGGGGCAAGATATACAAAACATGTATGAAAAAAATTCAAATGAAACCATTTGCCTAACTACATGAAAGTCTGGCACTTGGAGTGATGTGGGCTCTAAGTTGGGCTTTGAGAAAAAAATGCAGTCGCTTGAGAATGCACAACGCTCTGTGTTTAGGGGAAAGATTTCTCCCCAGGAAGAAGGGGCAGATCTCATGTGTTAGGGTTGGAAATATTTTCTTCCCACAATAATGATTCTCAGCATATATATTCAGTTTGAGTTAAATCATTGTCAAAGAGTATATTTTATATCCCCAAATCCTTGTCAAGCATTATTTAATAGCAAAGTTTTTCTCTTTAGAGAAAACTTGGATACTCATTTCTCTTTATCAACATTAATCACCTATTCTTGCCTTTAGGACATTTTTCAAATGTTTGAAAGGAAATCATCATACCATCATACCATCCACTACCGAACGAAGTGTTTCACTAAGAGCAAATCTCTATTGAGTCATATCCTAAAAGTGTGTTGTTATTTTTAGTGGGATAATTATATAGGTGTTCTAGAAGGGAACCCAGACAAACTTTTACTTCATTGACACATTTCCCTTTGGAACAGAGCTTTCATTTTCAATCCAGGGAAATTTGCTAATATTAAACTTATATAATATATATATATATGATTATATATATGTGTGTATATATAACACATATAGCATACACTTTATATAAATATATATGTAAGTACATATATATTTATACATATGTTGTCTTTGACAAGTAGTGGTGATGATGTGCAAATACTTCATTGACCCTGAGTGTAATACTACTTCAGTTGCATTTGTTTGAATTACCTAGTTAGAAAATTGGGCTAGAAACTTAATTTACTACATCCCAGCATTGCTTATACCACATTCATATTATCCCTACATTTTTCCAATTGTTCTTAGGTTGGAGTTAGAGTATAATTCAATCATAAAAGGTAATAAATTTGAGCAAAAGAGTCTTTCCACAAAATTTAGATTCCTCTACAGTCTGAAAGTCATACAAAACCTATTCTCATATAACCTAAATTTAATTCAGAATACCTTTTGCTATTATTCCATAGGAATATGTTGAGAATTATAATTATTATATTCCTGAATTAAGCAGAAAAAAAAATCCTCAAATAGTTTTTTAATCAAATGCTTTGCATTCTAAACTTTGTTGTGCAGCCTCTGTAAAAGTGGAAAAAATAATGGGAGGCAAATCCAGATAGATTTCTGTGATTGTATGACATGATATAATCCTCTTTACCTTTGGTTTGTCTGACTCTTGAGTCAAATCACAGATACTTTTTCTAAATAGAGTTCAATTAATGTAAAATGATTTTGGAGTACCCAACTTAATTTTATACTATTTCATTGTAAAAGACTATGAACTTAGCTGCTGACATCTGCCCAATTCTAGCCAGTTTTCTCCTTAGTTGATCTTGTCTCTAACGTCTATGTACTGAAGCACTCCAAGGCTGAGTCCTAGGAGCACGTCTCTCTATCTGTACTCACCTTGTGGGGTGCTATCCTGTCTCATGGCTTTCAGTTCAGTCTTCTATGTGATCGACTCCCAATTCTATATCTCCAGTCCCGACCTCTCTCTTGAACTGCAGGCATTAATATCCAACTCTCTCCTCAACTTCTCTTAGATTTCTAGTAGTCATCTCACACTGACGCTCACAGTGAATTCCAGGCCTTCTCCTCTAGAGCTTGTTTTTCTTGCTGGTTTTCCATCTCAGTAACTAGCAATCCCATGTTTTCAGTTGTTATGCCAAACACTTTGGAATCATCTCTGTCTCCTCTAGATACTTTCACTTTCTACATTCCATCTGCCAGCACAACTGACATCTCTCAGTTGTACCTTCAAAACAAGTGCAGACTCTGAAACCTTCTCACTGCATTGACAGCCACATCTGAGTTCAAGTCACTACCATCTGTCACCTGGAGTGTGCAACATCCTCCTAACTGGCCTCTCTGCCTCCATGTTGCCCCCTACAGTGTCTTCTTAATACAGTAGTCAGAGAGTTCTATTAAAATGTCAGTTCATGCCACACCTCTGTTCAAAACCCTCCAGTGGCTTCCTCTCACTCAGAGTCGAAGCCAAGTCCTTGGAAGGACCTATGTAACCTCCCTCCAATCTGACCTCCAGCCCCACTTTGATCTCATCTTCTTCTATTTCCTTCATCTTTTCTTTCCTCTGCTCTAGTCACAGAGGCTTCCTCCTTGCTGTTCTTCAAACTCTCCAGGCCTCCATCCTGCCTTGGGGCCTTTGTTCTCACTTTTCGCTCTACCCAGATGCTCTTTCCATAGATGTTTGCTAGACTCCTTCCCTCTCCTCCTTCAGGGCTTTACTGAAATGACAACTGCTTTATTTTCTTCTTAGTACTAACCACTATGCACTATTCCACATATTTAGCTCAACTGTCTCTCCCACTAGAATGTAGGCTCCAGGCAGGTGAGGTTTTTGTCTGGTTTGTTCACTACTGTACCCTGATTACTTGAACAATGCCTGGCACACAGTGGGTGCTCAACGCGTAACTGTAGAGAGGACGAATAAATGAAAGTCCTGTCATCTCACAAAATGGTTCCAGGAGGCAGAAGATAGATAGGTAGGGAGATCGTAGATATTTGGATGGATAGATAGATGGATGGATAGATAGATAGATAGACAGACAGACAGGTAGATAGAGCAATTGAGCCTGTAGATAGATTGGTATAACCTGTCACTACCATTATTCTTCTGTACTCTCATCTGGGAAAAGCAGCACAGCTACCAATGTAGAATTACAGATAAAACTCTCCCATTTTAGACTACAGACAGCATGTAATCATTATACATTTTCTATTTCTCAGACAGTATTAAGTATTAAATAATACCTTTCATTTGGGTGTCTTAAAATGTGTTACAAAAAAGAGTACTGTAATTACATGCAGTTATACATCACTGTTATGCATCAGGTAGCAGGAGGAGACTTAATGGATTCAAGATCTCGCTGGATTTTGACACACTTATATTGGAACATAACATGCAAGATAAGGCCAAGTAGCAGTTTGACATTTATAATATGTCATTTAAGCTTTGGAAAGTCTATTGCTGCCTGGCTTATTGGCATAAGAAAAAAATGGAATGACTTGTAGGCTATGAGCAGAGTCTCTTGGTGACCTTGGGCCACTCAGTCACCTCAATTAACATCTCTTGGTTCTTCCTGTCTCCATGGGTACATCATGGTTGAACAGATTACTCAGGGAAGGCCTAAAAAAGTGAAGCTCACTCTTGGCGGTTAACCAAAAGTGTTTCCTGAGGTCAAAGTCTGAGTGACACATGAGCTCTATGTTGACCACACTTAGAATGTCAAGACGAGTGTTCATATCATGTCAAAAGTTTGTGAGACTGAGCCTCACAAACTTGCCAGATGTCCAGAGTGTGGCTTTGTTGCCCTGGTATCCTGATGACCTGCCACTTAGCACCTTAAATCTCTCCTTTAGATGCCCAGGGCCATCGCTCTTCTTCCTTTCAAAACTACCACACAGGAAAGCCTCTGATCACAGTTTCAATAAGCTGTCTCTTCCAAGGTTGTTCAATGTGGTGGGTGTGGAGAGGACCCTGGATAAGAAGAGGTAGATGTGAGTTTTAGCCCAGACTTTGTAACAGTCTAGTCATTTCACTTTGGGTAACATTTCATCTCTTTGGGAAATAGAAATCTTTCTAGTAAGTAATAAAAGTTACTATCATCTCCTAGGACAGGGCAGATGGATGAGCAGAGCACATGGGCAATTGTTTTAAACATGAAATGCCTCTCTGCTTCTGTATCTCTTCATCTGTCAGAAGCATGGAGAAACAGATTGTCTGGAAAGGCAGAAAGCATGTCTGTACTATTCCAACTCTTTCTAGTTCTTTTCTGTGACCAGAAAATGGACAGCAGAGCAGGAACCAAGAAAATCCCTCCTCCAACCAATTTCAGTGATGGACATATGACCCACACTTGGCCCATGCCCCGAGCAACAGACAGGTCCTGAGGCGGGGCAAGTAAACAAAGCCGAGCCAGTTTGAGTTCTTCTCTCAGACCGACATACAGATCTTAAAAATTAAAGTCATTTTCTCTAGAGTTAATAAGCTGGGATGATGTAAGCTTGAGTTTACTAGTGGCTACTTCCTTTGGCCCCTAGTGGAAGCCCATCTGTAAGAGAGGGAAAATATCAACATGGAGGTAAGCAAAGTTAAGAGAAAGATGGTGTTCTAATGATGTTTGAATGCCTGGATCCAGCCATGTCTAAAGAAGTTTGAGTTGGGAAATTATCTTTTTCACCTAAATTAGTTTTAGCTGACTTTCTGTCACTTTTGGTGAAAAGAATCCTGAGTAATATTGAAATATCTAATGAAATACCTAAAATGGTTATAATAGCTTGCTTGACATAAGTAACTCCATTTTGTTAAAATCTTCCATCTTAGCTGTCTGTCTGACCTAAAAATGATCCCCCTAGTGTGCATGTGTGATTGTTGTAATGTTCCCATGACCACAGACCCACAGCCTTGTTCCCCTGAGCTGTTCACGCTGACCATTCTTGCTGACCATGTGAAAACTCCCTAGCCACAAGTTCCATGTAATTGTATGTCTTGTTAACTGAAATCCAAGAGATTGTTCCTTTTGTTTTTAGTTCCTTGTACCCTCATCCCCTGCTATGTAGCCCACTTGTGGATTTTGCCTTTATAAGATTCTTGCTGATTCCACTCATTGTCGAGAGCTTCCTCAGCATGAACCTACTCTTGACCACGTGCTATTAGAGGACTCAAAATTCGAGCCCAGTGTACTGGCGATTTTCCTTTCTCATGGTTCAGCTATAACATTTGGAGGCCCCAGTGAGAATGTCACCAACCTCAGGAGGTGTCCTCACTCCACCTCTCCCCAGCTTGATGGAGGAGTTATAGGGGAGGTGCCTCCTGAATCATTCCAGGGCCCCGTAACCTCTCATCTGGCTTGGAGGGAGAAGGAACGACCACTGATTTCCTCCCACCTCAAAACCTCTTGAATCCATCTGCATTCCCCTAGGAGGTAAGAATTTGTTCTGTTTACTGGTAAAAATCTGTTTTCTTCTGTTTGTGATCATAATTCTGTTTAAGGGAGTCACAGCCTGACGAGGTTGCCCTTTGGACACTATTCACTGGGCCAAGATGTTGACTGAATAGAGTCCTCTAGTTTTCTGCCCTGAGGTTGTTCCAGGGATCTATAAATCTTCTGACTTGGTTCGGATGTGCCCTGTCTGTCATTATGCTTTAACTACGTATTTTAACTGTTTGCTTGTTGTTTGCCTGTTGTTTGTTATAGGTTCACAGAATTCATGACCTGTCAGTCTTCTGGACTGTATACTGAAAAACTTCTCTGTTGTATTTGATGAGGACTATGGTGTCTGCCTTTCAAAAGGCAGGCTCTGAACCCTCTGTAAAATAGATTGGCTTTCATTTAACCCTCCACAGGGTCTTTGAATGTTCATGTTAGTCTGTTTGAAAGGTCATTACAGGGATCCCTGGTGAAGGGTGCAGGAAGCGACCAGAGGGGCGGCTCCCAAAATGGCACTGACACACCAGACAACAAAGGTTCTAGGTCCTGGCTTCTGTGAGCACAATTCCCCGCCCACGTGAATTTCAAACCTTCCCGCATGTGAATTTCAAACCTGCAAGCCTCCAATCTGTAGCCAGCTTTGTTATGCGTCCAATAGGACTATAACACGGCATTGGCCCCACCCTGCTCCCATGCAGCTCTTCCAATAGGAACATAGCACGGCCCCTTCCGGCCCCTGTCAGGCTGATAAATACAGCCCTCTCCCTGCAACTCTCTCTCGGCCTCTCTCCCTCTGTCGTTCTCTCCCTCTCTGCAGCTCTCTCCCCGCCTCTCTCCCACTTCCTCTCTCTCTCTTACTCTCTTTCTCTCTCTCTTTTTCTTTTTTCCCATTACAGATCCCCGCTGTAACAGCCGCTTTAATAAATCTCTTGGTCCTGGCCAGGTGTGGAGTCATTACTGGCGCCGAACTTCTTTCACCTGGTCTTCCTGATCAGTTTCCCTATATAGACCAATGGTTAAATTTAGTCCAAAATCCCCCTCCATGGTTAAAAATATGTTTCTTAAAACTCAGGACCCTTCCTGCAAACCACACTATATGGAAACAGAACTTCTAACTTAAAAACAACAGGGTGCTATATACAAAGGCCCCTGGCTAAATCTTCAAGGAAAACTTGTTTTATCTGTTTCTCAAAAGAATAAAATCTTGCCAAAATCCAACATTCTCAGAGAAACCATAAATTTTAACCTCCTTGGTAAAATCAATCATTCGCACTCAATGTCCCACCTGGGATGATTGCCAGACTTCTAAAAAACCAGAGCACATTAGAGCAGAGGTTAAAAGGTCTATTCTAGTCTCAATTACAGGAAGAAAGTCAGGAAATTTTAAAGGAGGTTTGTCCTCCCGCTCACCAGACTGGGACCCCAACACCTCAGCAGGGTTCAGGGTATTAAAAACTTATCACCGGATTCTATTAGCTGGTTTGAAGGAAGCAGCCCAAAAAACCTATTAATCTTTCCAAAACTACTGAGATTATTCAGGGTCCCAAGGAGTCATCAGGGGCATTTCTTGAACGTCTTCAAGAGACATTCTGTACCTATACCCCGTTTGACCCCTCAACACCTGAGAATGCTTGGGCTATCAATTTGGCTTTTGTGGCTCAGGCAGCTCCTGACATCTGAAGAAAATTACAGAGGCTTGAATGTTTGGCAGGAATAAACATTTCTCAGCTGCTCGAGGTAGCTCAGAAGGTTTTTAATAACCGAAATGCTGAGAAACAGAAACAGGAAGACAAGAAAATGGACAGAGCAACAAAACAGCAAACAAAAATATTAGTTGCTGCCAGCCAGGCCTCCCAAACTGGCTCGAGGCCAGCATGTAAAACAAAGAAAGAAACTAAAAAAGGACAAAAGAAAACTGGATGCATCCAGCTAGCCAAGAATCAATGTGCATATTGTAAAGTGCTGGGTCACTGGGTTAAAAAAAAAATTACCGTCGCCACCCAAAGACAGAGGACCCAAAGTCAGTCCTGGTCCTGCCCTCTACTGGTGACCTGCCATCGTGCCAACCTATTTTTGCTTTTGAATGAACAGATCCTGACTCCAGGAACACCAGCCAGCTAACTTGGACCCGTTTACCACAGGATTTCAAGAACTCCCCAACCCTTCTTGAGGAAGCTTGGCAACAGATTTGTCAGGGTTCTGTGCCTTACACCCTGAATGTACTTTACTCCAGTACGTAAGTAATCTCTTGCTTGCGGCTGCAGACTTGGACACTTGTTTAAAAGGTACTAAGGCTCTGTTACAGCTCCTGCAAGACTTGGACTACCGTGTGTCAGCGAAAAAGGCACAGCTCTGCTCAACCGAAGTTTCCTACCTGGGATTCCGACTAACAAAGCGTAAGCAAGTCCTGACCTCAGCCCAGAAAGAAGTCATTCTTCTTCCCATGCCAACCACAAAGAAACAGGTATGGGAATTCCAGGGGGCAGCAGGGTATTGCCGGCTGTGAATTCCAGAGTTTGCTCTGTACACAGCCACTGTAGGGGATTAGCCCTGAAAATGGACTGCTACTGAGGAACAGGTGTTCCAGCAGTTAAAAATGGCTCTTACCCAAGCCCCAGATTTAGCCCTCCAAGATGTTACCAAGTCATTTTATTTGTTTGTTCATGAACGGTAGGGAATCGCGAAGGGGGTTCTTACCCAAACCTTAGGACCCTGGAGGTGACCTATGGCTTACTTGTCAAAAAAGCTGAATCCAGTGGCTTCTGGCTGGCCATCCTATGAGCCAACACTGCTACTGCTATACTGGTTAAGGAGGCAGATAAGCTGAATTTTGGTCAAAACTTGGCCTTACCAGTTCCTCACACTGTAAAGACACTGGGGAGCCTATGGCCACTGGATGTCAAATGAAAATTTTAGCCCTTCTAGAGGCTATATGACTCCCCAAAGAAATAGCCATCATACATTGTAGGAGACACCAGACTTCGGACACTCCAAAGGCAACAGGACTAAATTAACTGAGATGCTAAACCAGTATTACTACATTCAAGACTTAAGAAACTTCACTACCACAGCCACTGCACCGTGTCCAGCTTGTACACAAGTAAATGCCAAACAAGGACCAAGACCACCAAATGGTATCAGGGCCCGGGGACTAAGCCCCAGAAAAACATGGGAAGTAGACCTTACTGAGGTTAAAAAAAAACCCCTCATGCTAGTTATCAATACCTGCTGGTTTTTATAGACACTTTTTTGGGTTGGATGGAAACTTTTGCCACAAGAAATAAAACTGCACTTATGGTTAAAAGGTTTTTGTTAAATAAAACTATTCCTAGGTTTGGGCTTCCCCTTTCTATTGGCTCTAATAATAGTTCTGCCTTTATCTAATCCATAGTACAGCTGGTTGGTGAAGCACTGAACACTAACTGAAACTTACATTGTGCTTACCAACCACAAAGCTCTGGACAGGTAAAACACATAAACCGGACTTTAAACTCTACTTTAACCAACTTAATAATAGAGACTGGTGAAAAAATGGGTAAGCCTTTTACCTTTAGCTCTTCTTCAGACCTGCAGTTGCAGAATCCCATACTGGAAAAAAATTACTAAACAATCTCTGTTAAAGTATCTTCAGTCCCTCTGGTAGATTCAGGCCACTGTCTACTCTGGCATCCATGCTGTTTTGCCCACTCCGTCTTCCACACCTTGAACTAACTCCTGCCTGGAAGGGACCCTTTATCGTTATCACCACTCCAACAGCACTCAGAGTCGATGGGATACCGGCCTGAATTCATCACACACAAGTCAAGAGAGCCACAGAAACTAACATAACTCCACCAGCTCACTCCATCAACTGTGCTGTGGCGGCCAGGGTCCCGGTTCCCACTTATCCTCTTCTTCCTCGGTTTTCTTATAAAACCTTTTATATTAAATTGGTTTATTAACTTTGTAAAAAAAAAAATCAATTCTGTAAAACTAATGCATGTAAGAACCCATTATAATTCCATACCCATGACTGATGAGTTAACGAACTGACTCATGTACAACTAAAAGGGAGGAATGAAATATCTAATGAAATATCTAAAATGGTTATAATAGCTTGCTTGATATAAGTAACTCCATTTTGTTAAAAATTCTCCATCTTAGCTGTCTACCTGACCTAAAAATGACTTACAGCCTTGTTCCCGTGAGCTGTTCACGCTGATTGTTCTTGCTGACCATTTGAAAACTCCCTAGCCATAAGTTCCGTATAATTGTGTGCCTTGTTAAATGAAATCCAAGAGATTGTTCCTTTTGTTTTTAGTTCCTTATACCCTCACCCCCTGCTATATAGCCCACTTGCAGATTTTGCCTTTATAAACTTCTTGCTGATTCCACTCAGTGTCAAGAGCTTTCTTGGTGTGAGCCTACTCTTGACCGCACAGTTAATATTAAAGGACTCAAAATTTGAACTTGGTGTGCTGGTGATTTTCCTTTCTTGTGATTCAGCTATAACAATATTACATCCTCTCATTTTTCAAATGTGGAAAGCAAGACTCAAGTGGAGGGAGTGACTGTCTCAAGGTTACAGCATGTTGGAAACAAAAGCTGGATTTAAAGTCAGGCCTACTGAATTCCATTCCAGTGCGTTTTCCACTACCCTGTGCTCTACATATTCTATCTTGTGAATTATCCCACATCTTTTGAATGATGGTACTGGTCTTTTTCCATACTATATTGTATCATGGCGAAATCCATCCATGTAAGTAAAAGATAGAGGACCATTTATTAAGGATTCTAAGATATGATAAAAGAGCTTAGACTAGTTGATTTGTGTCCAGGTAAGTTCAAACAAAAGATTCAATCATGTTAGCATCAAAGGCAGGAACCATGTGTTTGACTATATTTTTCCCCCAATGGAATATCTATTACATTCTAGACATAGCAATAGGCTTTTCATAAAAGTGTCCCTAAACAGATGCCTCACATGGACTTCATGAATAGTTGAAACTTCATAGATATTAGAAGGAAGAAAAAAGAAAAGAAGTTGAAAAAAAGAAAAGTAAAGTGAGTTTCAAGTAAAAATTGTTTTTCCTGTTGCTCAACAGAGCTTATATTTCATGACTAGTATCCTTACAGTGATCTCAAAATATGTCTATGAAATCTAGTCCTCTACACAACTACTGCTTTTCCTAAATTAAACAGAAGACACTGTGAGAAGAGAAACCTCAATTTGGGGCCTCAGACAACAAGGCCTTCTTAGTAGGGCTGGAGATTAGGAGCAAATGAGGTAACAGAAGATGGTGACATTGATAAATGCCCTCCCTGTAGTAGTTCTGTGAAGCGGTCATGACAGGGCTCAGCCTTCATCAGTCATATGCATTTACACGGGCTGTCTATTGGAGTAAACTGTGTGGAAGTGAGTAGTTCCTGGGTTTAGTAACACCATGAATAATGTTTTAGTAAATTGGAACACTTGATGATGAATTGATTTTAAGATTATTCTAACTATTGTTTGGTATGTGTTATATCATTCTTTTTGATCAGATTTTTAAAAACCACAAACAGGATGCAGACACATGGTGAAAAAAAGTCTGAGTCAGAAAAAAAGTTTGTTATCAAAATGATTTGCTTTGCATGGCTTTGTAAAAGAGTTCAACCACTTCAAAACTTGGAATTTTCTAGTTTAAAATTTAGTATTGAAAGACAACATCCCAAATGACTTTTTTAGTATCGTAATCACACAACTGAAAGGCATCTTCAACCATACTGTATTTAGTTAAAATTCAGACATTCTGAACGTGAAAAGGAGGGGCAGTTTCATTACCACCTTCATTAAGTTTGCTGAATAGAATATACTATGCAAATTCAGGTGTTAAAATATTATTTCTTTCAGGTAAAAACTCTTTAGCTTAACATATGATAAGCTAAATGGTTTTTATTGACGTTTTCATTGATAGTTTTATATTCCAAACATAGTGCATTAAAGTAACTATTTTTGAACATTTGAAATATTTAGAAAACTTAAGTATGAAATTTGTTAAGAAGTGCTCATGGCACTGACATTAACTTGTCATGCCATTTATTGTTGAAAAGCATATAACATGAGTAACTGGTTCACTGTCCAGTAAATTGTTTGTTGGTTTCTTGTGTCTATTCAGCCATCTGTGTCTCCCTAAGTCCACGTCACTGTCTCTTTGAGAAATACTAAAGACCTGGCTTTGCTAGTTGGCAACGATATGCAATCTTTTCATAAGAGATCTACAATAATAGCACATGTAGTTTTCACAATTGATTCTTTAGTTTGAGTGTTCATTCAATAAATATGTTCCATTCACTGTTTAAGACTCTGAAAATAGAGGTGGAATAGACAGAAATGGTCCCTGCTTTTGACATTTTTATAGGAGAGAGAGTGGAATAAACAAGAAATAAGCAAATGAATAAATAAAAAATAATGATTTCAGAGGTAGATAAACATCAAGAAAACAAAATAAGTAACACAGTTGAGGGTGTGGGAGGAGGGTAATATGGATTTCGAAAATCTTTACTGAAGACATGGCATTTGAGCTCAAACCTGAATGAAAAAATAAGCCAGCCTGTATGTTGTGGTTTAACAGAACAGCAAGAACAAAAAGAATGGACTGGCATCGTGTGGAAAGAAAAGAGAGAGCACTTGTGAGTGAGAGTGAGGAGGCTAGAGAAGGAAGCAGGGTCCCAGCATGTAGGATACTGGATGCCATGGTGGGAAGTTGAAACTTGGTTCTAAGGTGTTGGAAAGATACTGAGGGTCTTCAACAGGACAGTGACACCCAATTTATGTTTTCAAAGGAACACTCTGGCTGCTGGAGGACACTGGATCATGGGTTTCAAGCAGGATTGTATGGAGGAGAAGGATGGCTGGCTGTGTTTTTGCAGGTGGAATCCCACACAGGGTGCCAGGCAGAGTGGGTGAGCAGGAGTTGAAATTCAGCTCTTGCCACTTACCTGTGTCCAGCATGGGACTATATTCACTTATAGAAGATGGTGTCTCTTTTTATTACACACAAAGTACCATATGGAAGCAGCCTCAGGGGTGGGAACAGGGATGAGGAGACTTCAGTCATCTTTGCAAGGGTAATAGTGGCAGTGGAGGAAGAAAGAGGTGGGTGGACTTAGGATATGTCTGGAGGTAGAGTTCGGTGTGATGTGAGGAGTGAGGGAAAAAGGAGAAATCAGCAGAGAGCCTTAAACTCGTTGGGTATGGTGCTGTTTCTGACTGAGGCAAGGAAAATTGGGAGTGGGCTAGAGTTTGTTTAGTGGGGAGGAAAGGGTGAAGAGTTCAGTTTGGTCTGGGTTTGGTCTAAAACACATGTGAGATGTCAGACAACCACCTTCATAAGCTGAGAAAATTTGTAATTCCATCAGGTGTAGCTCAGAAGTGCACTGAAGTTATGACTTCTTCTCAGATCTTCCTCATAAGTCCTGACCTGCTGAGGAACAGGGTAGGCAGGGGGAGAGAACTAGAGTAAATCCAGCCTGGAAATCTTCTCCTGAGGGGAGATTTTAAACAGGTACAGTCTCTCTGATGTCTTTCCATGACAGGAGCCTAGGGAACTTTCCAGCAGGGCCTGGAAGTGGTCTTTGTGCATTTTGGTATCTTCTGCCTCCTCTGAACACTGCAGTCATGCACCGCATTTACAGGATCCTGGTCACTGCTGGCCCCACTGGCATTCCCTGCTGAAGTAAGTTAGTGCCAGTGTGACTTGGTAAGGGCTTGGTGGGGGTCCTAGGGCTCCCTGACTGATTCAGCTTCATATTGGCTGGTCTTGTACACTCCTCTGGGTCCCTGCCATACTCTTCACCAAGCTCCTGGCCCAATGGCCCACCTTGCCTCTCACAGCAGTAGGCCCTGTAACATCCACTAGCTTTCTACCTACCCAAGGGGACTTTAGTAACATATGGGGATTTCTGTGTCCTATCCTTGCCACAGGGGAACTCAGGGCAGCTTTATGGAGCTGCAATCCAGCCCCTGTCTCTGCCTGACCATGCTATGCCACTGAATGTATTCTGGAATATGTTCATCTGCCACCTCCTCCTCATTGCCCAAGTAGGTGGCTCAAATACCAGCTGGATGGTGATCTCCTCCAAACCCCTCAAAGTAGATCAGGTAAAAACTCAGCTCTCAGATTTCCCCTCAGAAGCTACAACCTATCTCCCCATGCTTAGGAAGAAGATCGGAGAGGGGAGATCAGCAGCCGCATGTCTCCCCTAGGATCCCTTAGTACCAGAAGAGATAGACTTCCAACTTTCACTCCTCCTGATCTAGTCTTCTTCTGCCCTGGGCAGCAAGCATCACAGTCCAACATCAGAGTCAGAAGGCAGTCTTTTGGAGGGTGGGCTCCTTGCGGTATGGGCTTCCCCTGCTAAGTATGTGTCCTAAGAACCCACTGACATCAGTGTACCAGCTACCATTGTTGTGAGATGTTGCATTTAGCTTCACTGAATTTTTTTTGGAGATTCTTTCAATGTGTTTGCTCATCTTGTGATGGGTGATTTACGTGAACAACGTGCAGCAGTGAAATTTTGTTCAACAGTTTTTTAAAATCAAAAACAGCATGGCCCCCATGCCCCAGACAATGAAAAAAGTGCTCAAAAGGAAATGTTTTGCTCATGTGGAAGAGGTGAAACAAAAAATGACAGAAGCACTTAATGTCATAAAAATTGACAAGTTCAAAAACTATACTGAGCAGTGGAAAAAGCATCTTCATAGGTGTATTGCATCAAACAGAGAGTACTTTGAAGGTGACTAAAGCTTAAACATGTAAGAATAAATACACAATTTTAATAAATAAATTTTGAGTTTTTTGGGTCCCCCCTTGTATATTAAATTCTAAATATATTGAAAAAATCTGGACATTTTATTCCAGTCTCACAGTTACACCTTAATGGCCAACAGGATTTGGGGAAAGGTGACCGGAGTATTGATAAGGGAAAGAAAATCTGTTCATATTTGAATATTTATCACTTGTAACATGATTTTATAGTCCAGTGAAGCTGTCGATACTGGAGATATCATCTGAGTCATCAGCACGTGGCTTAGTAAAGGCATGGACTAACTCACAACAGAGAAGAGCAGGAAGTTCAGGGCTGAGTCCTAGGACAATCCAGTAGGTAGCGGCTGAAAAAGATGAAGGCATCCGGAAGGAAACAGAGAAGGATGAGAGTTAATAATGAGTGGTGTCACCAGGGCTAGGAGACGAGCAGGTTTCCAGGCTGAGGCAGCACTCACTGAATCAACTATGGTTGAGAGGTCAGACCTGTAGAAGGACCTCACCCTGATCCTAACACTGACCCTCACCCAGACCTTCAGTTCTTCCATAGAAGATGCTGAGGATGAGTTGAAATGAAAAAGATAACTAATAATTTATTTAAGAGGACCATTGGTAACAAAACTTCATAAAATCATGTCACCATTTTTAATTAAGATAATATTCTATTCAGCAAAGGCTGTGCTCCTTGAGCCAAACCGAAACCCCATTGGGATGACTGAAATAAACGGTGGCATTGGAGATCCCCCAGTGTTACTGAGAACTTGTAGAAGTACTGCACAGGATTTCCAGTCTGCCTCTAATGAAGCAGCATGAGGAGCAGGGTGACTATTTCTTTGGTTTACTTATCTTTTTCTGAAATCAGCTTGGAAAACACATTTGTCTTTCATTCTTTCAGGCAGACACTAAACCACTTGGTTTTGTAGGTGAGGCCTTTGCTGTGTCCTATGCTTGGTGTCCCATGTATTCTGGAGATGGTAAGAGTATAACCAGAGGTAGAATCTCCTTTTCCACCGAGAGGAGCAGCAGAATAAGCTCTTGGGGTGGGCATGGTGCCTGGTCCTGCTGCTTCTTCCTGTCATTGCTCTGAGTTCCTCGGGCCCCTCATCCCCTCCCTGACTTCCATTCCCAACTCTGACTGTGGCCATTGTACGAATGTCATTCATTTCTTCAATTCCGTTTTACATATCGAATTAATTAAGATTATCTAGACCATGGAAAGAATAATCAGAAAATAGTGTTTGAGGCCAAGTTTGAGTTATTTGTATACATAATGGTCAACCTGGGAGACAGAATGAGATAGTACAAAGAACAGAAGTTGAATTCTCACTCTGCCCCTCATTAGCTCAGTAAGCTTAGAGGTCTAAGTAATCCAGTGAGCTGGGGGGTAGGTAGTGAGAAATTTGCCCTCTAACTTGGACTTGCCTTCCAGAACCCATTACTAGTTATGGAGAAGGTGCAGAGCTTTTCATGACTATGGGGAGAAGGACTGAGTCATCATGATACATTCCACTCAAGGGAGCAGGATACAGAGGTGGAAATGTAGGTAGAGAACAATAGTTTGTATTTGGAGCCAACTCCAGACAGAGTTAGCAGTTCTGGGGGTGGGTGCAGAGGAAATGTACCCCACTATTACCTTTGAAGTACTGATGCACAGAGCCCTGCTTCCTTTGAGACAGAGACTGTAGTTGAATGACCCAGGCAATACCCAGAATGTAGGACAGCTGCTTAGGGTGTTGGGACACTCAGACATTGAAAATTTACTTAACTCCCCTATGCTTCTGCTTCTTTATCCAAACATTTCAGGTAATAATGCCTTCCTCACAGAATTAGTGTGAGGTTTTAATGAGATAATTGTATAAAATATCTAAATCTAGAGCTGGCTCATAGGAAAAGTTAAAAGAACTATTATTGAACAAAAACAACATTTTCACGTGAAGCTCTTTTCATAAATTCAAACTCAGCCTATTAAAAATCAAGTTCATGATATTGGGACCAAGATAGTGTACTAATTCCACTTGTTTTATTCATATGCTATCCTAATATCCCACAGAAACAATCCAACCTATACCAGATGAAAGACTATGTATCCCCTCTGGAGACTGGAGTAGGCTAGTCTTATCCTTACCTGTATAGGCAAACTTTCAAGATGGTCCCCAAGGATCTCCATCTCCTGATATTCATATTCTTGTATAATCCTTTCTCCTTAAGTGTGAGGTAGACCTAGTGATGGGATGTCACTTCTGTAACTAGGTTATAAAAGACTGTAACTTCTGTCTTGTTAGCAAATGCTCTCTACTGCCATCTCAGCCTGCACACTTTGATGAAGCCAGCTGCCATATTAGAGTGGCCCATGTGACAAAGACCTGAGAGAAACCTCTATCCAACAGCCAAGGAAGAACCAGTATCTTCAGTCCAACAACCCATGAGGAACTGAATTCTGCTAAAATCGTGTGGGCTTGGGAGTAGATCCTTCCACCTAGTGGATCCTCCGCATGAGACACACCTCCTTTGTAGACATCTTGACTGCAGCCTTGTGAGAGACCCTGAAGCTGGACCAGGTAGGACATGCTCGATTTGTGATCGACACACACTGCAATAATAGATGTGTGCTGTTTTAAGTTGCTAGGTTTTAGAGTAGCTTGTTTTGCAGCAATAAATAACTAACACATCAACCTTGTTATTTTATGAGGTTTCAGTCTGGAATGGCACAGGCAGGAGGATAGCCGGGAGAGGGCTGGCTAACCACCACCCCACGAAAGGCAGGTCACCTGGGGTACTATTTCTTATAATACATCAGCAAAGTAAAAGCAGGTTGTTGTGGAAAGGAAGCAATAGTTGAACAATTCCTGAAGATAGAAAATACAATTGCACAACTGAAAGAGTCTCCATGTAACCCAGGAGTAATGAATACATCTGTCTGCTGTCTTGGTTTCTAGTTATCGGTTGCAATTTTTAAAAAGTACAGGACTCTTGGGAGAAATGACTGCTTCTAGGACTGGGCCAGGAAATAGACAAGAGGGGCCTAGAGCATCTCGTACTGCCAGAAAGTCATAAGTGCTCCAAAAAAAAAAAAAAGAAGAAGAAGAAGAAGAAGAAGAGAAAAAACAAAAATAACAAAAAAGCTACACTGAAGGGGTCAAAGGAGACACAAAAGCCAACTTGAAGGGGCTCCCAATGGTCAAAGCTGCAACACTTTAAGCCAAAAGTAGATAAATAATAAATAAACAGATAAATAAATAAAGTAGTATTGCATTATATCCCAAAATATAAAATTAATATCCGTGGGTCCATAATGATATAAATAAATAACTGGATGAATAAATAAGTGGGGAATACAAATATCCTCTGTAAAAAGAATTCCAAATAGTTTATGTAGCTACTCAGCCCACAAGAAAGAGGATCATATGCATCTCCACCACTTATGGGTGGTCTGTGTGTCATGACTTTCTCCCAAGGAGCACAGTATGGAAAGGAAGGGGGAGCGGCTGACTTTCCAGTGGAGAAACCTGAAAGACACAATCTCAGGTGGATGATCATGGTAACATCAGCAGTGATAAAACATGCTTGTCAGTATGTACCTTTGATATGATGTATCCAAAACAGCACTTTGCTTCTGTGACCTTCCTTCCAAAGCACATAATCCCAGTTTAATAATGAGAAAAACATCCAGCAAATCCCAATGGAGACACATTCCACAAAGTACCTGACCAGTGCTCCCCCAAACTGCCAACATCATCAAAAATAAGAAAAGCCGGAAAAATCATCACAGCCAAGAGGAGCTTAAAAGGATGTGATGACTAAACATAATATGTTCTGGATGGGATCCTGGAACAAACAAATGACATTAAGTAAAACTAGGGAACTCTGAATAAGATAGGGACTTCAGTTAGTAATAATATATCAATACTGGTTCATTAATTGTAACAGATGTACCATACTAATGTAAACTGTCAACACTAGGGGAAACTAGATATGAGGTATATATGAGAACTCTCTGTACTATCTTTATTTTGCAAATCTGAAACTGTTCTAAAATAAGATGCCAAGGAATGGGGAAGAATGTGGCCTTAATAAATAAAAGTAAAACTTTAATCTCAGAAAGGAATCAAATACATAATTTTTTATAAGTTTTATTAAAGAGAAAAAGTGGGTCAAATAAACAATACTACTACCTTGTCAGTACAAATCCGGGATTATTTCTAGGAAGATGTGCACAAAAATTTTAAGAGCAATGTTTGTATACCTAACCCTGAACTGTACCCCACATAGTTACAATAAGAATTTTTTTTTAATTTTAAGAAGCAGAAAATCTAACCTAGTAATAAACGACAGAAGAAAAAGAAAATGCCAAAAAAAACCCCCAAACAACTAGCCTCCAAAATCACCACAGTCAGACTTTACAGACAAATTCTGCCGGAATGTAATTCATTCAGCAGATATTGCAATAACTATGTCTTGGCACTGTTTTGTCACTGGGTTTGTGGAAATGAACAAGAAAAACCCTTGCTTTCCATGAAGGAATGAGGAAACATTAAAAAATACCATACTATTTAAACTCTTCCAAAATCAGGAAAAGATGGAAAACTTCCCAATTCACTTTATGTGGACAGCATAACCCCAATCAAAACTTGACAAAGAAGGCACAAAAAAGGAAAGTTAAGAATAGACTCACCAAGAAACAACAGATGCTGGTGCAGATATGGAGAAAAGGGAGCACTTCTACACTGTTGGTGGGAGTGCAAACTAGTTCTACTTCTATGGAAAGCAGTGTGGTGATTCCTAAAAGAGCTAAAAATTGACCTTTCATATGATCCAGTAATCTCTCTTCTGGGATTATATCTGGAGGAACATAAATCATTCTACAAAAAAGACAACTACACATACACATGTTTGTTGCTGCACTATTCACAATAGCAAAAACATGGAACCAACTCTACTGCCCATCAAAAGTAAACTGGATAAAGAAAATGTGGTACACATACACTATGGATTATTATGCAGTCGTAAAGAAGAACAAAATCATGGACTTAACATACTAGTATGAGTTGGAGATCATCATACTAAAATGAACTATCACAGAAACAAAGAACTGCATACTGCACGTTCTCACTCATACGTGGGCCCTGAATATTAGTCACATGAGCACAAGGGAGGGATCAGCAGTTGCTGGGCATGGCCAAGGGAGGGAGGGAGGAGGTGGGGGGGGGCACATGACAACACAAAGAGTACCTGATCCACTACCAGGGGAAGTGAGGGCCAGTTAGAAGTCCAAATTTCACCTGCATACAGCCTACTTATATAGTTAATCCTCACTTGTACCCCACATCTCTATAATAAAATTTTAAAAAACAATGGATTCACACATCTATGATCTAAGTAAAGTTGTTGACACCACTCTCCCCCCTTGTGGAAAAGAAATTGGCCTTTCTATTAATCGTTTAGCTCTTCTCCCCTGCACACCAAATGAAGATGAAATACCATCTAGGAAGGACTGGCAAAGTGTGTCTGGACTGGGAGGACTGTAAATGAACTATACACCTTAGTGGGGGTATTACAGCCTTGGGATCCCATGAGTGCAGAGGCCTTGGAAGCTATGCCTGTGGAGCTCTTTCAAGAGATGTTGACTCCTATGGGGCATGAGGCCTTTAAGCCAGAACATGCCCAGGCCCTCCCAATGGGAGTCTTGTTCCTCCACACCTGAGTCATCACCTGGAGCATTAAAGAGAGTAGTGCCTGGATGACCCTGAGGACCATTCTCACTGAACAGGAGCACCAAATGCTGCTTCCAGAGAACTGTGTCCCAGCCTCTACTCTTAGAGGAGAGAGGCACAAGTATATAGTATATAAGGTTATAGTCGCTTGTGAATCTGAATGTTTAGCTGAGCCTATCTTTAAGACCTCCTGGTGGGTATGACAGATACAATATTCAAACTAAAGGAAGAACAAATCGAATCCCACAGTGCATTAAATAGCAATATAGAATGACCAAATAGAACTTAGTCCAGGAATGCAAGGACAACTCAATATTTGATCAGCTATTAAAATAATTTATCACATGAGTTCATTGAAAGATAAAACTCATGATCCTGATAAGAACTTATAAGACATTTGATAAAATTCGACTTTCACTTATAATAAAAGTTTAGAGGCCTATAAATTCAAGACTATTCCCTATTATGAAAGCAACAGCAGAAATAACATTTAAATGGAAAATACTGAAAGCTTTCCAAAAAGTGAAGGAAATTTCAAGAATTTTTTAAAAAATTTACCACGGTTGTCAATTAGAGCTATATGCCAAAAAGTCAGTCTAGAGTCATACGACAACTCATTCATTGGAAGCAATGAGAAAGTCCAAAAAGGCAACGAATCAAATATTAAAATTTAGTACTTAATAGAGCGGTATTTCAAATCAGTGGTAAAAAGAGATATTAAGTCAATGCTAGTATTGACCAAGCACAGAATAAAAATAAATAAGATTTTTCTATATCCTCAAATAAACTCCAAAGGATTAAAGATTTAATTGCTAAAAATAAAAGTATTAACAGGCTAGAAAAACAGAGATGAATATGTTATATATTTGAACACATGAAAACAGTCAGAAAACACTACAAGTAGAACAACAGAGGAAAATAAATGTAATATATTTGTAAAGCAAAGATATACAAGATACTCTTAGAAATCAGTAAGTAAAAGATCAATAAACCAATGAAAAATCGGGCACAATCAGGTAATTCCCAATGAAGAAATATAAATGAGCAATAATCATTAGTTTATGGATTCAATAAAAATGTATTAGTATTATATATGTGCCAGACACACTGACCAAGTTTAATAAAAAAATCAGTATCCAGTGTAGGCAGGGATGTAGAAGTGAACAATCTTAAATGTGACTGATGGGATTATTATAAGTTATTATGTTATTATGTATCAGAATATCTTTCTGGAGGTCAGACCAGCAATATGTTTTGAAAGGGAAAGTATTGAAAATTCTCAACCATTAATTCCAAATCTAGAATTTATTTTGTTGTAACTAGTTGTGAAGCCTGAAATGGAGGCAGTCATTTTGCAGCCATCTTGCAAGGCGAGAGAAATCAACCTGCAGGGAAATGGAAGAACCCTGGCCTCCACGGTATCTCCAAGCTGCCAATCCAACCCCTCTGGGGCCCACTCTAACCATAGACTTCGTGTTTAATCTGTTTAGATGGTAAATTTCCTCATTGTTTTAGTCAGTGTTAAGTGGAGTTCTGTGATGTGTAGCCAAGGTATCCTTGATGACATAGGACTCTGCCCTTTCCATCAAGTCTTCCAGCCTCATTCTCCACTGCTTCCCAACAACCACCTCTGCAGTGATCAGATTGCTTCTAACACTACTGACACCTTGATTTTGGACTTTTGGTCTCCAGAGCTGTGAGAGAATAAATTTTGTTGCTTTAAGTCACACTGTTTGTAGCACTTGGTGACAGCAACCCTGGGACACAAATACAGCCGATGCTCCCCCACCCCCCTACCCCAAAGTCATATTTTGATTTTCTTTTGTATTAAGTGGACTTGGAATACAGTCTACATAGTATAGGTCAATAGAAATGGAGACTGATATATGGCATTGCAGACAAGAGCACAGGCTCTGGGGTCAGGTAAATCCCGTTCAAGTTGCCAGTTGTGTGACTACGATAACTCTCTTAGAGTCTCTAAGTTTCCATTTTCATATGTAAAAAATGGGCTTAATTAAGACTGTTGAGGGGGCTGAATGAAATTTTATATAATGTATATAATTATATACAATATAGTGCTTAATATGTTACTTGTGTACGGGAAGATTTAACACATTTGAATGTCTTAAGTCTCCAATGTACTCCAGAACACAACTTCCCATCCTTTTTAATTAGATGGACACCAATGAATTTGCCATAGCAAAGAGGAGTCCCATGGTCTCTGAAAAATACAGGGACAAGTTTCAAGCGATGATGGACTATGTTGATGGGAGGATGCAAAAATTCCATTTCCCAGGACAGCCTGGGTTGTTTTTAATCAACAACAGTGAGGAGAGAAGTGATGAGGGAAGGGAGGAGAGGTATGGGTCCCGGGGCTTGGAGCTCAGGGAAGACTGCACGGGGCCAGACTGGGAGCAGTAGCCCTGTGTCTATGAGGTGCAGCCCCACGGCTTGCTTAGGAGGAATGTCGGGGAAGAGGTCCAGGGCCCCCTGCCCCCAGCAATCACCCTCCTTTTGGGAGAAGCTCCCATTGGGAGACCCCATTACACTTGGCTGGGAAGTAGTGATCTAGAAAGAACCATTTGGTGAAGAAAATAGTGCATGAAGATTCTTATAACTAGTTATCTCTTGACTGCTTAGAATAAAAGGGAGAATGGGTTTTACTTAGAAATGTAGTGTCCCTTTTTTGTTGTTTTGTCATTTCGTGTTGTGGCTTCCTAGAACAAATAACCATTTTGTTTTATTCCTAGAGAAATAATTCATGACACATGAACTTTTATCACAAAATAAAAATGTCAGACTTTATCTTTGGAACAAAATTAAGGGTTGGCTATTGTCTTTTGTCATTTATTGTAAAATATGTCATCTCTACTGAATCTTGGTGTGCATCCCACTCTCCAATCTTGATATTCAAAATAGGTGAGTAATTGATTTTTGAGCTCGGTGTATTTCCTCTGTAGCTCATTTGCATACTTGCCTTTTGATACTGAAAGAAATCCTAGAAGCTAACCTCAGAAGTTGTAGACTTTGCCTAGATAAGCATCTGCTGTTTTAATGGTGTTTTGAACTGCAGAGTTACCATTTATATACTCTTTATTCTTTTCTTTCTTATAAGCAAGTGGGTGGAGGAGTGGGAAAGAACTGTAAAGAATGGGTCGACGAACCTGTCCCCTTTCTCTCTGTTTCATCCTTTGCTGAGTGGGAGTTCCTGCACTATACCTGCCTTCCTCAGGCAGTTCCTATTAGAATCCAAAGAAAGAAGAGCACTTCAGGAATTCTCAAACCCTGAACCTATTAAAGGGACCACCAAATAGCAGATGGATTTACACTTTCATTGTTTCATCACTCTTCAAGTGCTTTCCTTGTTCTAGTCTTTAAAATGTTCTATCTGTTGTTTGGGGGTTTTTTTGTTGCTGCTTTCATCTACTGGGAACCACGTCTTGGTGATTTCATAAATAATATGAATTTAATAAATTTTTACAAAGTTAAACTGTATTAGTAATTTATGTGTTTGACGTGCAATTCCTGAGCAGTCAACATAGAACACGCCCTGTGAATACAATGTGAGCAGAGCATCAATCATGGTATCACTCTCACGGAACTTATAGTCTACCAGGGAGAAAGAAATAGACACTGAAAGAGACACACAGCAAATTGGTTACTGTAGTCCGGGAAAGTCTCGTGGAGGGGATGTTCATTGAGCTGAGTCCTGAAGGATGAGAACAGGCTGTGTATGGAGAAGCTGAGGAGGATCATGCCAGGTAGAGCCTAGCAAGGGCAAAGGCCTGGAGGATGGAAATGGAAAGAAGCCCACGTGACTAGAGGGTAGTAGGTGAGATCAAAGAGTGAGGATCCTGGACCAGACCAGGACAAATTTCCAAATGGAAACGTGGCTCATTCCTGAGAAAAGTATCCCAAATAGAACACTCCTAACCTTTTCTGAGGAAGGACTGGGAGATGGTTCCCAGATTCCTCTCTCTATATGGGTAAGCTCTGGTGGTACATTGGTGTGCAGAAAGAGTAAGCAATCTGCCCAAGAGGCACCAATGTCCACAGGTCACTTGTCCCTGCACCAGCTCTTGGGGGTGGCAGGGAGGGTGGCTGGCCCAAGATCCACTGGTCAGACCAAGGCTTAGCTTGGGGAGAAAGGGATGTCCATTCATTCACTTTCCTCCTGACTTCCATATGTGGGGCTCTTTCTGGTAAACCAGCGCCTGCCTGGGATTTCATTGACTGCAGGTAACAGGCTTCACCAAGAGAAGAGCTTTGGCTCATAAGATCAGCAACCTGATGCCACCAAAAGCCCCCAGAAATATCAGGCCTCCACCTCTTTAGATAATCTGGTGGCCTGTGACTCCAAGGCCCTCTCTCCTGCCCCTCTGTGCAGAGGCCTGAGCTGAAGAACCAGGTGGGCAATGGGAGAAGAGACACTTGAGTGAATAGCTCCTAGCTCTCTCCTTCCCAGGATGGGAAGATGATAGAGGATGTCTTCAGAAAATGAGGAGTGGGGTGTGTGAACTAGACCAAGGGGTGGCAAACTCCCTCTAAAGAACCAGATAGCAAATAAGTCTTTATGGGCCACATATTCTCTCACACATTCTTCTTTGTTTTTACTTGTTAATTTTTCTTTTACAATCCTTTAAAAGGTTAAAAACTATTCTTAGCTTGTGTACCTTCCTTTGAGTTTGGGAAGTGGGTTGTAGTTTGTTGACCCCTTAGTCTAGGCTGCTTTGTCCTGACAAATGTCCCTCTATCTTTCTCTCCTTTTTCCACATCCCCATCTTCATTTCCTGACTGGTGAGGCCAAGGAATCTCTCTGAGGCCATGTGGCTGACAAGTGATCCAGTGGCAGGATTTGAGTCCAGGCAGCCTGGTTTCAGAGTCACTGGTCTTAACCGCTGCACTGTAGTATCCCTTAGTAGTAGCTAGAGCTGTGCCTTTGGAAAAGTTCATTTCTCTTTTTGGGTACAGCCTCCATCTACCCACAATATGGTGAGTGAAGTTGTGTTTTCTTCAATGTGAGAGGCATACCTGATGGTATGTGAAGTGATTTCTGGGGTTCATACATGGAGCATTAAATAACACTGATTCACAAAATGAGAAGATGAGTGCCTTTTCATGTCTTTTTCAGGTCTTCCAATTATGTTGGCGGAAAAGGTATAGTCTGATGCTAATACATCTTTAACATTTATCCAAAGAACGTGAAATTCCATTTTTTGTTTTTATATGAACAGGCTTCATGAGAACAGTCTTCAGTAGGAAGTGACATCCAGTTAGGGTTTTAGCATCACTGTTGTACTCTTATTGTTACTTCAATTGTTGCTTTCATGGTTTTATTTTTTAATATTATTTTCCATTTTTATAAATGTTAATGTTGCACTTATCTGTCCATGTCTGAATAATTAGAAGATTTCTGCTCAGACTTCTGCCATCATATCAAAATTGGAACAAGGGGAAAAGGCAGGTTCCAGAAAATTTCATCTCCTGTTACCAGAAAAGCAAAAGACTTCTCCATACATGATCAAAACATGTCACATGGCTACCTGTAACAGCAAAAGAAGCTGAAAAAGTGTATGTTTGGCTGGGTACATTGCCAAACCAAGCTGATCAAGGTGCTATCCTCAAGAAAAAGGCATAGATCCTGAGCTCTGCAGCAAAATTGTCTGCCATAGGCTAGAAGGTCTTGGTGCCTGCAAAGAGCGGGCATGGAAGTCAGAGCTCTGGGACTGTTTGGGGAATTTAGCAAAAACCCAATTTCTCTTCACGTCGTTTACCATCAAGACACCCCCTTGCCCACAGTGCAGGAGATACTAACAAGACATCATTACTCCTAAGGAATGATATGCAGCAAGCAAAACAATATTGCCCCACACTCTTACAGTCACGGTGAGAAAATGTTATGAGTGTGTCCCCATTGGCTACAACAGCTCGAAGTGCTAAGCTAAAGAGCCCCCTTTCTTTACAGTCTACTGGAAAGAAAATATGTTTCCTTGCCTGCACACATTTCCAAATATGGACCCTAGAAATGGGTGTGTGAAACCTTATAAAATCCCAGGCATAGGAAGTTTCTATTTTAAAAACCGCTTTTCAAGTTAATGGGTTTTTGTTTGTTTGTTTGTTTGTTTGTTTTTGTCTGTTTGTTGAGTTGAAATCTCACTCTGTAACCCAGGCTGGAGTGCAGTGGCACTCCTTGACCTGTTGGGCTCAGGTGATCCTTCCACATCAGTCCTCCAAGTAACTGAAACTACAGGTATGTGCTACCACGCCCAGCTGATTTTTTTATTTATTGTAGAATGAGGTCTCACCAAGTTGCCCAGGCTGATCTCGAATCCCTGAGCTCAGGCAATTCTCTCACTTTAGCCTCCCAAAGTGCTGGGATTACAGACTTGAGCCACAGCGCCCAGCTTCAAGTTACGTTTTAATTCAATAAGCACTGAGTGAGTGTCCAGGATTCCCGAGGTACCTTTCTAAGTGCTGATAATGTAGGCTGAACTAGACTCACAAGCCCTGGATCATTATATCCTGGTGGGAGAGATGGAGAAGTAAAATAGGAGTTAAACTTCCTTGTTAAGAGCTGAACGAGGGAGTCAGACTCCTGGGATTATACACAGATTTAGCAGCTTCCTGGCTACATGGCTTTGGACAAATCACTTGCCTCTCTGTACCTCAGTTTCTCCATCTGTAAACTAACAAAGATAATTCTAGTACTTACCTCATAGGGCTATAGTAAGACTGCTTTCTAATGCATGGTGATTAAACACAGCCACTCTAAAGGGCCAGGAAGCTAAGATGTAGAAAGTGTTTTAAAAGGTTTTAAAAAATGAGGATAACAAATTAGTACTTACCTCATTTGGTGGCTGAGTGTATTACATGACTTAATTCACATAAAGTGCTTAGAATGGTGACTGGCATGTACTCAACAAACGTTAGCTGTTCTACTATTTCAAGTACTGAGTTTTTACTTGCTGTCACACAGTGCTTTATAAGGTCTCTAAAGATAATAAAGGATTCAAGGCTAGTTTTAACAAGCATGGTTGCTGCATTCTTGTGCTCAGAGTTGATGATTTCCTCTTTCAAGCACTTACATAAAGGAATACTTCTCAGATGCATTTGCATCTGAGGTGGAAGAATTTGGTCCTGGGAATAAATAACATTAAGATTTGGGGATAACGTATAGTGAGATGAGTTTGTAATTACTAAACGAAAATCCCAACAGACAGAAGAGGTGTCCTGAGACATGATGCATCCTCCTGCCCTCCCCACTCCCCAGACTCCCCTTTCACTAGAACAGCTATGACCGGCTATTCTATCAGCATTTCCAATAATGTAAAAAGGGAAAATACAGACCTGGGTTTTCATGGAAAGTATTCTAACTCTCACAACCAGAATCCTTGCCTTAAAAAAAAATAATGGTTTTTAGATCTTTAACTTTTCCTTCAGTATTTTAGTACCCAACTTTTGAAATGCCTTTTTTTCTGAGGAATGATATTTCCTGGCACAACATAGTCTTTGTCAAGTGACTCAATTTAATGTTTTGTTTTTCCATATCAAGTGGCCCCAACTTACAGAGAAAAAGTGGGCCCTTGGTATCAGTTTGATGTCAGGGTTTTTCCATGATTGAAAGGGAGCTTTAAATACCACCAGATTCGAAGGTGTCTGCAGGCTGAGTTCCAGCACCCTGTCAAGATGCTTTTGCCTGTGGTCCTCACCTCTGCCCTGCTCTTCTGCTCTGTTGCTGGCCAAGGATGTTCAACCCGGTTTGGGATCCTGGACACCAACTTCCTCATTGAAAAGCTTCAGGTAGGCTGCAGGGGGCGCTCGTGGAAAAGACAGGTCCTGATGGTGGCCATGAAATACATATAGGGGAGGATGAAAACACTGCTCATTATGGATTCTTATCTCTCTATCTTAGGAAGATCCATCTTCAAAGTGCAACTGCAGCACCAATGTGAGTGATTGCTCTTTTAAGGACTTTCCAAACTAAATTTAATTTCACACCTGTAATTTTCACTTTGAAATTTCTCTTTTACAGATGACCAGTTGCCTATGTCTGCCCATCCCTTCTGTAAGTATGGTGAAAGCATATAAAAAGTATTTAAGTAAAAATAAATTGATTTGTTTAATTTTTTAAAAATAAATTGATTTATTTAAATTTTTAAATTAGAAGTCACTTAATTGCATTTGTTCCAATTAGCATTTGCTTTTAAAGCCAAGCTCTTGACATTCTATATTATCTACATTTCTCTGTATTTAGTTAGAGTTATGCTCCTTGAGAAGTTTGAACACTTTGCTATATTTAAAAAAGAACATTGAATCTCTTTTAGATGAGTTGCTATGTCCGCAATTAAATCAAACTGGAACTTGGAATAGAATAATTGACATAGCTCATATCATATTGCTTTCTAACCCATTTGTTGATAACTCTATGGTTGTGAAACAATGTAACCAAAATGACAAATCCTTATCTTCCTTCTGTCATAAACCACATCTCTTCCTTCCCTCCCTCCTTCTCCATCCCTTTCTCTCCCTCCCTCCATCTTCCCTCCTCCGCCACTTTTTCTTGTCTACCCTGCTGCTGCAGGGTTCGAATGCTGCCCTCTGGGCAGGTAAAGCATCTGAGGCTGCACGTTTTGGGAGACAGGGCTTTGAGAGAGCCACTGCCCGCTCTGGTAGGGTGGAAAGACGGCAGGAAAGCTCTGATTCCTAATTCCAACTCTGGGTTTGGTGAGGAAGGCAGCATTTATCCAAGGTGCAAGCAAGCTTGGGAGCTTCTCACTCCAGTTGAAGTGTGGCATCACACCCATCTTGGCTTATCCATTAGATGAGAAGCAGCTGGGTCCCTTCTGGGGAGAAAGCTCATTTGAACAGGGCAGCCCTTCCCTCAGTTTATTCAGTGGGCACCGTCTATCAGCTGGTGGGAAAAGACTTGTTCTTTCTCTCTGCTTTTAGACTTATTGTAACAAGACTTTGAACAGGGAAGCATCCTTTGAAAAGGAGACTCAGTACTGGCTATTTTCCAGGGCCCATAGGCCTCATGATTCCTGGCTGGAACATACTGAAAATCTCCTGCAGGGGTGTCATTGTGAAAAATGGCCTCACCTTAAAATATTGGAGATTATTTTCTAGACTGGCAAGGGACCTACCTAGAAATAATCCAAGATTAAAATAGTGTGTATTTATCACTCTTTGTGATTTATTTTCAAAGCTGTCCTCAGAGGGTTTCTTTTAGTAAATCTTCTTATTTACCAGGACAACTGCACCAGCCCATGCTTCCAGCAGGGACTGTCCCAGATGACCAACACCACGGCACAAACAAGATACCTAGAGATTTTCAATCGTGTTAAACGAACAGTTGAAGGGCTAAAGAACAGAAAGTGTCCAGTGAGTTTGTTTTTATATGTGTTATGCTCTGGTCAATGATTTTTTATGTGAATGTTGATGCCAATTCTGTTTGAATGGGAAAAGATGACAAAGTTGGAATTGACAGTACAAGGTCAATAAGGGACATCTAAGAAATGTAATCAGAAACAATAGAATTAAAGTGAGATGCATTGAAACAACAGAGTTAAAGTCAGATAGCCCACTGCCCCCCCCCCAGTTTTAAAAAAACACACCTATAGGGCCATTTACTGCTCTCCACTTACTGAGTAATGAAAGAATTCATTCTGATTGTAATTAGGAACTGCAGTCTAGATCTGAATCAGGGTTGTAACTCATGTAATGCTAAATTATCCTAGAGATTCAATTTGCTAACCAAATGGAAGTTGTTAAGGAGTGTTTTTGTTTGTTTGTTTGTTTTGCTTTGTTTTGTTTGGTTGGTTAAGGAGGCATTCAAGGGGCAACACACCCAGATCAGGGTGGAAGTTTGTCTCTTACTCTAAATGCCCATCAACACATTCTCTTCTTCAGCATCTACCCTAGTTCCTGGAAGGAAGGGTGTGGAGAGAGTGTCAAGGAATTTGGGGTGACCATCTTACCTCCTTTGGGTATTAGCCTCTCCTCTTGAGATCACAGAAAGCCGAAAGCCCTGTCCCTGGCTATTCAGCTGCCGATGTTTCTACTACCAACAGCATCTGGTTCTCATTGCTTCATATGTACTGTTTCATGGATCCCTACCTTGGGGAGAATTATTACATTTATTGTTATCACCTTATAGAGAAGGAAACCGATGCTTAGCTTAATGAGTGGTAGATTTGAGATTTGAACTCAGGTCCACATGACCCCCCAAGTCCCACTCTTAGCCACTGTGCTATAACATGACCTTGGAAAGACAACCTAAAATGATAATAATACCATTATAGGCTTTGAAGTGTCCCTAGGAAAGGTTTTCTCTAATGGGTAGATTTAGAGCCTCTTGGTGTCTAAGTGTATGTGTGTGTATGAACAGATGCCTGAAATCCAACCACAAAGTTAACCACCTACACTGTCTTGACACAATGTGAGCTAGCCTGGACCTGCCCACTTGTTTGCTCTAGGTCTTAAGTCCCTTCTCTGTTCATCCTTGGACCCCTTCCCCCCCAGCTCTGGGCAGGATGGTTCCTGGGGCTGCTTGGGTCCAGACTGTTTGAGTCACTCTGTCCTTGTCAACTTTTATCTCCACAGTTTTTTTCCTGTGAACAGCCATGCAACCAAACCACAGCAGGCAACACGTTGACCTTTCTGAAGAGTCTCCTGGAAACTTTCCAGAAAGAAAACATGAGAGGGATAAAAAACAAAGTATGAAGATAAAATATTATTTATTCTATTTATTGAATTTAAAAGGCTTTTTCTTTAGGTAGCTACAATTAAAAAAAATACCAAGTAAGCTACACTAAATGAGAACTGATCATTTATTTAAAATTGTATGTCTTTATTTTGGAATAAATATATATGGAGAAAAAAAACCACAAGCTGGTCTCTAGGTGCTTATTCATTCCTTCCTGCCCAGATCAAGGAAAGACAAACTTTCTCAAGGGGAAGAATGAACCAAAGGCACCCATAGTAAGAAGACTCCTGATGCTGAGAACAGACTCAAAGGCTCACAAGAGTGACTGGGGCTGTGGGATTCAGTTATGAAGAAACAGCCTGAGAGTTGCCCCCAGGGAAGCTGAGAGAGGGAGGCCCAGGGCACTACCAAGGGGCTGGGGTCTGAGACACTGCACCTGACATGGGAAAAACAGCAGTTTAGTAAGTGCAAGATGTGGAGACTGCACAAGAATGTGGGCATGTTCATATGTGAGAGGGTAAAGTGCTTGGAGCATATTTAGGGGATGCATCATGGAGCCTTTGGGGTCAGAGCACCCAGCAGAGGAACCCTGGGACAGCTACCGTCTGCGTACCTAAAACACCACCTATGAGTCCCCACTGTGTGCCGGCCAGTGCCTGGCTGGGTGCAGGGTCTAATGCGGAGTTCCCTGAGGGATCCTTGCAGCGGGTATGTGCCTGGCACAATGTGGTAGCAGCCCTCCATCTCACCATGACATTCAACCTTTTCCCATCCCAGCTCCCCAATCCTGGTGTCTGTTCCATGACACTTATCACCTTCTAAAGATGCTCTCTCATCTGTTAACTCACCACATTCATCGTTTCTTGTCTGCCTCTCCCTGCTCACATACCAGCTTCCTGAAGGCAGAGAGCTTCATTTTGTTCATGGTTGTATCCTGAGTGCCCATATGGAGCTGGCATGGAGCAGATGATTTATCAACATGGACTGAAAAGAGAAAAGGCCTTTGAGATGTGAAAGTGAAGTACAAACTGGTGTCTAGACCAGAGCTGTGCACACCTGGAGAAGAAGCAGTGCCCATGACATACTACAGGTCCTCAGAAAAGTGATTTTTTTTCACACACCTCAGGCAGGCACCAGGCCTGGGTTCATACCACTAGGCCACTTAGAAGGTGGTTAGTCACCAGCAGCCATCCTGTTTGGCCTCCCTGGCCCTGTGTGGTGGACAGGTGGAGGCAGGGCTAAGGTTATGTTCGAGGGGGTCTGATTATCAGAACAGCCGTCTCCCCCACTGTCTGAAGACTAGAAGGCCTGGAAAGAGCTTAGAGGCTTTTAAAGGTAACATTCAACCTTTTCCCACCCCAGCTCCCCTGAATCCACTCCAAGCACTTTGCCCTCTCACATATGAACATGCCCACGTTCTCGTGGAGAACTCTTCCATGAACAATTTTTTTAGGTACCGTCAAAATTAAAATTGCTTCCCCTCCCTGGTGTGTTAGCCTGTTCTTAGAAATTTTTCATCGGAATAATATAGAAAGTTCAAAGCAGTAAGAGACAGAGTCCTCCAATGGACTTTGGTCCACTCTTATTCTCTATCAGTTACACTGTCAAGCAATACCTAGATGTCACCAGCACTGTAGGCAGCCCTCGGCCAAAGGTGAGATGCTCTAATCATCAAAGGAGGCCAGTCCCTGGCGTTGTGTGGCTCCCTAGCCATAAGTGTGGGCACAGGTTTTGCCTTCTGCCTGCAGCTGATCCCTTCCAGCATGGAGGTGATGGAGAAGGAGTTTTAGTAAAAGAGGTCAAGGTAGGGGAATGTTTTATTATTTTCTTAGGTTCAGAAATTATGAAGTCATGATGACATCCAATCAGAATTTTTTTAGTTTTAGTTGAGACAGATAAAGACAAGTTTCTCAGTTATGTATCTCTATTTTCTTATATTTCTATTTTTTTTGTTTTTCTAACAAACAGACTATCTGTCCAGGCTCGTGTGCAGTGGCATGATCATGGCTCGATGCAACCTTGACCTCCTGAGCTCAAGTGATTCTCCTGCCTTAGTCTCCTGAGTAGCTGAGACTTCAGCGCAGCCAGCGCACCTGAATGATCAGTTACTTATTTCTAGAAGCTTATATATCAAAGAGCAATAAGCTGGATTTTGAAATCAAGAGGCTTTCAGAAGGAGATCACTGGTGAGGATTAATTTCAGAAGGGGATTTCCTGCAAGAGTGGATATGAGACTTCATATTCCGCCGGGCTCGTGGCTCAGCCTGTAATCCCGTGCCTTGGGAGGCTGAGGTGAGTGGATTGCCTGAGCCCGCGGGTTCGAGACCCGCCTGGGCAGCAAGACCTCATCTCTACAATAAATCAAAAAATTAGCCGGGCGTGGTAGCGCATGCCTGTAATTCCGGCTACTCGGAAGGTTGAGGTGGAAGGATCTCCAGAGCCCAGCAGGTCGAGGTGCGGTGGCTGCGGTGGCCACTGCACTCCAGTCTGGGTGACCGAGTGAGACTCTAACTCAAAAAAAAAAATAGAGAATTCATATTCCAACAATGACTGGTAGTATACCCAGCATTGCCTATATTATTTCTTCCTGAAGGCTTAATGTTCTGGCCATCCTGTGTCCTTGGTGCTTCCCCCGGGACAAGGTGCCTGTGGGGGCCATGGCTGTTGGCCCCCTAAAGGTTTGCTGAAAAACCATGGCATGAGGCAGATTGATCAACAGGAGAAAAGACATACACACTTATTTAACCTGTATGCATGGGACTCTTCAGAATGATGGCTGGACTTCCTAATGAGATGTGGAAACTTAAATACCATCCGGAGGTTACAGAAAGAAGAATGGCTTGGATTCTGGTAAAACAGGTTATGGAATGGGAAGAAGAGGAATTCTATGGAGGGACAGCCAATGATTGCTAGGAAAAAAATGAATGGATACTTGGGAGAATGAGTGGATGAGGGGAACAGAGATTGACTCGTAAACAGTTCTCTTTGGGAGTTGAATGAGCCCGAGAGACAGGCATTATTTTGTGACATCCTTGGGCCAGGTCTGGCTACATTCTTCCTTTCCTGCAACAGATAATGAGATCACAGGGAGGGAGGGCATTTTGTTTGGGGACAGATAGTGGCCAAGGTGAGGTCAGTAAGATCTTGCAGCCTTCTGTTCAGCATGTCAAAACACCATATTTGGAGTTATTGGTTTGCAAGCCCCAACGTGCCTTTTCCCTTAGCACCGTCCACTCTGCATGACACACAGGAGGTGCCAAGAAGGTCTTTCGAGTAATACACTTATTATTATTTATTAGTATTAAGCCCTTAACTATCAAGCAATTACTCTGTGTGTACTAGCATACAGTATCTCACTGAACCCTCTAGGAATGGTAGGAAGTAGATATTATTATTACTGTATTTCTATTTTATAGATATGGAAACTGGAGATAGAAAGGCTTAATGACTTTCCCAAAATCCCCTAGCTGGTGAGATGTAAAGCAAGGATTTCTCCCCAGTTCCCTCTGCTTCCAAACCTATTGCTCATTGCATTCTGCCTTTTTCTTATTCTCTTTGTATCAGGGGTATATGTTGCACTTCCTCTGACTGTAGCCTGAGGGTGAAATAGATTAATCATAATTCCAGTCCATACTCTCTTTTTTAGAAAACTGGGAGACAAACAGTTTTCAGAATTCAAGCCTTTCGGCCTTTTAGGAGGTGAAAACACAATTCATGTGCCACATATTAAATAACCCCTGTAGCAGGGACTGGAGCAAGATTCCATCATGAAACACATCAGCATCAAAACACGTGAACATTCACACAAAATGGTCAAGCTTTACAGCCAAATGAGTCACAACAAATCTTGGGTTTTCAGAGCTGTTTGGGTTTCAGAATTACACTAAGATATTGGCAAAATGCCTTAACTAAACAGCTTTTCTGTAGTGCAGGCCCTACTTACTGAAGGGAAGGGGCACTCCCTCCTGAATACTCGATCTAGGGCTGGGCTGGGTGTCTCCAGGAGGCACAGAGGCTTCTGTAGCTCCCAGGACAAACTGCCATGTGGTGTCCTGGGTTGTGGTTGCAGGGCCTTCTCTTCTCCTCTCCTCCACCTGGGTTTTCTGAATGACTAGCCCCAGACATGGTTGCATCCTGCAACACAATATGGTTTACCACCTGTTGCACCTGCAGACACTTACCTCAGCAATCCTCCCCATTTAAGCAGGATCACAGCAGTGCCAGATGCTGTGGTAGGTGATGGTTTCTGAGCACAACCCAGAATTGCGATCTACTGTCAGAGGAGATGGGCAGAGATGAGCTCCAACCTATGGCCACAGATGAGTCACCAGCATAGCTTGGTGTCTTCCCTCAGCCTTTCTGCAAAAGTCACATAAACCACAGTGTTCACCCCTGCAGGCAAGCACCAAGAAAGAGTCACCTGCAGTGAGGTGTGAGGTAATGACTGTCCTCCCTATGCCAAGAGAGGTATTTATCTATTTTATATCAGTCCCACTGCACAAATGAGGAAACTGAGGCCCAAAGAGATTACATAATTTTCCCAGGGACACATGGCTCACAAGGTAAAACTGCTGCCCTGTCCAAGTTGCCAGGGCCAGGCAGAGTAGTTTCCAGGAGATCCCAGATCAAAGTACACTCCTGTTGGCCAAAGCCCAGAAATAGCCAGGTTTAAAGGTGGCTCATCCTTCTATCCATCCATCCCTCCATTTGTTTATCCTCCTAGTATGAAGCTATGAAGTCTCAGCCCCACAATTCCCCCCCTCCCTTTATCATATTTTGCTACCCTACTCCCCTCATTGACCCCAGACCAAGACTTCCCTGGCTCAGTGAGGGGTGCCTTTCAGAAATGCAAGGAGGACCCAAAGGGGTTCATTCTTTATTTTATTAACTTAAAAAGATGGCTTTATTGAGCCAAGGTTGACAGGTGGGACCTTATCAAACTGAAAAGTTTATTGCATGGCAAAATAAACCATCTGGAGAGTAAAGAGACAACCCATGGAATGGGAAGAAATATTCACAAGCTATGTATCTGACAAAGGCCCAACATCCAGGATCCAAAAGGAACTCAAACAAACTGAAAGAGAAAAGAACAAACATCCCATTAAAAAGTGGGCAAAGGCCATAACAGACACTTTGCAAAGGAAGACATTCAAGCAGTCAACAAACATACGAAAAAATGGTCAGCCTCACTAAATCATCAGATAAATGCCAATCAAAGCTACTACAATGGTAAGCAACCTAACAGTAAAGATGGCTATTATTAAAAAGTGTAAAACAACAGGTGTTGGTGTGGCTATGAACAAAGGGAACACTTCTACACTGTTGGTGGGAATGTAAGCTAGTTTAATGTTTGTGGAAAGCAATGTGGCAATTTCTCAGAGATCTAAAAATTGAGCTGCCATATGATCCGGCAATCCCTCTTCTGGGATTATACACAGAGGAACATAACACGTGAACATTCAAAACAAATAAGTCACAAAAAATCTTGGGTTTTCAGAGCTGTTTGGGTTTCAGAATTGCGCTACCAAAACACCTACCAAAAACACCTACATATGTATGTTCATTGCAGCACTATTCACAATGGCAAACACATGGAACCAACCCAGATACTCATCAAAAGAGGACTGGATAAAGAAAATATGGTACATACACATGATGGAATATTACACACCCACAGAGAAGAACAAAATAATGGCCTTCACAGCAATTGGATGTGACTGGAGATCATTATACTAAGTGAACTATCACAGAAACAAATAACTGAATACTGCATCCTCTCACTCATAAGCAGGCCCTGATCACTGGTCACATGTGTACAGCGATGGGATTGGCAGATGCTGGACATTGCTATGGGGAGGCAAGGCAATACTCCAGACACCAGATCCACTATCAGGCTAGAGTAGGCCAACTACAAGCCCAAACTTCACCTGCATGCAATTTACTTATATAGTAAATCTTCACTTATACCCCAAAACTCTAAAATAATATATAAAAAATAAAATGCATTATAATA
This sequence comes from Carlito syrichta, assembly GCF_000164805.1. Lineage (NCBI taxonomy): Eukaryota > Metazoa > Chordata > Mammalia > Primates > Tarsiidae > Carlito > Carlito syrichta. The sequence continues at coordinate 66,253 of NW_007253204.1, forward strand.
GAGAAAAAATAAAAAGATGGCTTTATTGAGATTTGATTAATAAACATATGCCATTCAGCTCATTCATTTAAAGTGTATATTCAGTGATCCTTAGTATATTCACAAGTTCTAGCAACCATCACTATCATCTAATTTCAGAACATTTCGTCACCCCAAAATGCACATTAGCATCCATTTCCTATTCTCCCCCTGTCCTGCTTCCTAATTAATTGATATTCTACTTTTTTGTCTCATAAATTTACTTCTTCTGGAAATTTCATATAAATAGAATCATACAATATGTGGTCTTTTATGACTGGCTTCTTTCACCTAACATAGTGTTTTCAAGGTTCATCCATGTTGTAGCGTGGATCAGTACTTCATTTTTAAAAAATGTCAAGTAATGTGAATTTTATATATCCATGTATTAGCTGATAAACTTTTGAGTTGACTTGCCTTTTTGGTTATTGTAAATAATGCTGCTATGAACATTTGAGTAAAGGTTTTTGTAAGGACATATATTTTTATTTCTCTTGGATATATACCTAGGAGTATGATAATTCTAAGTTTAAATTTTGAGGAGCTGCCAAACTATTTTCCAAAATGACTGTGCCATTTTACATGATCACCAGCAATGTAGGAAGGTCCCGGTTTCTTGACATCCTCCCACGCTCTCTTGTTTTTGTCTTCGTCTTCTTCTTCTTTTTGTTTTGTTTTGTTTTGAGTTGAAGTCTCATTCTGTCACCCAGACTGGAATGCAGTGGCACACTCACGGCCGCCACAGTCACGGCTTCCTAGGCTCAGGTGATCCTTCTGCCAAAACCTTCCAAGTAGCTAGAACTACAGGCATGCATCACCACGCCTGAGTAATTTTTCTTGATTTGTTGTAGAGACGGGGTCACACCAAGTTGCGCAGGTGGGTCTTGAACCCCTGAGTCAGGCAATCCTCTCATGTCTGCCTCTTTTTTATTGTAGTCATCAACACTGCAGTGTTGACTCGCATTTCCCTAATAACTAAAGATGCATCTTTTCTCAAGTTCATTGGTCCATTGTGTATCTTTTTGGGAGAAATATCTATTCAAATCATGCCTATTTTAAAATTGGATTATTTGTCTTTTTATCATTGAGTTGTAAGAATTCTTTACGATTCTAGATAGAAGTCCCTTATCTGATATAAGGTTTGCAAATACTTTCTCCCATTCTGTGAGTTGTCTTTTCATTTTATTGATGGCACCATCTGTAGCAAAAAGACTTTCAACTGTAGTCCAATTTGTCTGTTTTTTATTTTGCCACTGGGTTTTCGGTATTCTAAGAAAACTTTGCCTAAACCAATATCACAAAGATTTATTGCTATGTTTTCTTCTAGGAGTTTGTAGTTTTACCTATTACATTTAGTTCTGGGATCCATCTGGAGGTAACTTTTGTATATGGTGTGAGATAAGGTTCCAACTTTATTCTTTTACATGTGGATGCCTAGTTGTCCCACTACTAATTGTTCAAAGAACTATTCTTTCACCATTGAACTGTCTTGGCACCTTTGTTGAAAATCAGTTGACCACAAATGCAAGGTTTTATTTCTGAACTCTCCATCCTATTATCGATCTAGAAGTTTGACCTTATGCCAGCACCACAGGATCTTGATTACTGTGGCTTTGTAGTAATTTTGAAACAGGAAAGTATGAGTTCTCCAACTTCGTTCTACTTTTTCAAGATTCTTTTGGGTATTCCGGATCCTTTGCATTTTCATATGAATTTTAGGGTTAGATTGTTAATTCCTGAAAGAAAAAAAAGCCAGCTGAGATTTTGATAGGGATTGCACTGAATCTGTAAATCAAGTTAGGGAGTATACTATCATAATCTTCTGATCCATGGCATAGAATATATTTCCATTCATTTCGAACTTTTAAAATGTCTTTCAACAAGATTTTGTAGTGTTCAGTACACAAGATTTTAAGTACTTTTAAAAATTAAATGTTGCCTAGAAACCTCATTTTGAAAATGCTATTGTAGATGTACTGTTTTCTTCATTTCATTTTTGGAATGTTCATTGCTAGGGTATAGAAATACAATTGATTCTTATATGTTGATATTGTGTCCTGAAAACTTAGTAAGCTAGGATGTTCTATAAACAAGATCATATCATCTGTAAATGGAGATAATTTACTTCTCTCTTTTTAATTAGAATGTCTTTTCTTTCATTTTCTTGCCTAATCATCCAGCACAATGTTGAACAGATGTGGTAAGAGTAGACGTTCTTGTTTTATTCCTGCTTTTAGTGGGAAAGGTTCGATCTTTCACCATGAAGTATGATGTTGGCTGTGGACATTCACAAATGCTCATGATCAGCTTGAGAAAGTTCCTCTTTATTCTAAGTCTATTGAACATTTTAATCTTGTACAAGATTAGATTTTCACCTATTTAGATGACAGTCCTCTATTTATTAATACAGAGATTAATTCTTGACTTTAAATTTTCAAAAGTAAAACTCGTAGCCTTGGGATGGAAAGTAACGACTCCTTGTTCTGCGGAGGAGACGTCAGAGAGGAGAAGAAGATGGCAGACACTGTGGAGTGCTCTGGAGAAGGGCTCTCTGCCCGACCTCAGCAGAGCCTTGGAGTAGGCCTGGCGGAACTCCTGGGAGGGTACAGAAACTGAGAGTAGAGAGCACCTGAGCCAAATGCCCTGAATGCCCTGGAAGATGACAATCTGAAAAGAGCATGCCTCCTGCAACCTGCCACCCCACACACAGTGTGGAGGAGGGAGAATCACTCACAGTCCCTAGGAGGATGGGCTTGTTGCAGCTCCCTGAGTAGTTCCAATGGAGAAGCCAAAGTGTTTTCCAGAGGACAGAGATGGGCATCATGTGTCTTGGAGGATGGTAAGGCCAGAGGCCTGGGAATGGGGAGATATGGCCCGCCTGGATCACGTGGTCAGGGGCCAAATGGAACTAAAGATGCTTCTGCAGAAGCTGCCCTGGAGGGATAGCCATGCCCAGGACTAGCCAGGAAGAACACCAGGGTAGGACAGGGCAACGTCCAAAACCCAAAAGCCTCTTACTATACCCCAAGACCCCAGAACCTAAAGTCATCACCAGGGGAAGGAGGAGAAGGAGAAAATCTTGCACTGTGCGCTTAACTTGGATTTTGTTTTATCCTGAAACAGCAAAATTATTTTTTCTCCATTAGGTAGAATGGAGGCTTGAAAAAAACTAAATTTAGTTAGTGAAAAATTAAGAAAACTTCATTTATTTTCTGTACACTGGAAGACGTGGTTTAGTCACTCAGTAAACACTAATAAGCAGGCAGCAAGGGCCAGGTGCTGGTCTCAGCGCAGGGCAACATGCTTCTGCAGTCCTCAGGGTCCTCAGGAGGGCAGAGACCTGGCTAGTGCTGAAAAGAGACAGGAGGCACAGCAGGTACTTGTGACCGTCTAGGGTGACAGCCCAGAGCACGCTGCCCTTTCCCTATGCTCAACCAGAGGAGGGAAGCAGTATTTCTCTGGATGATTTCTTCTGGTGCTTATGGTCTGGACTTTCTGCTGAACCAAATGTTTCCTGCCAACCTCTTTGATGCCAGCCTGGCAAAGCGGGCAGGAGGCGTCAGAACCCAGGAGGGCCTGAAGCCATGAAACTTGACACATCCGGTCATCAGAAGGGCCCTGTCGGCATCTGCATACACCCCACCCCACCTCACACTTGCTTATTGGATGTCCACTTGGAGGTCCAAATGCACATCTATAGCTCTCAGGGTGTCACATGCAGAGACAAGGGCAGGGAACATCCTGCAGCCACCTGTGTTCTCCTCCTGAAAAAAGCAAACTGTCCAGCAGTTTTTCAAGGAGGAAAAGGCAGGCAGAGAACAGAAACCAAAGAAATTACACATCACTCCCTGTCTTCCTCCAACCCCTATGTTTTGCACTTTACAGTTTACAATACCCCTGTTGTACTTGTTTCTTACTGAAACCATGGAAGATAGGTAAGGGAGGCCAGTGTGGCCATTTTACAGGCGAGGAAACAGGCCCAGAGGGGACAAACGCTTGCCAAGAGCACGCAGATAGCTGATGGCCAACTGGGCCCAGAATCCAAGGTGAAAGTCTCCCTAACATGAGCCTCTTTCCACCACAGAGAAGGCAGAGGGCTACACCAAGGGAGATGGTGAGGACCAGGAAACAGGAAGAAACCTATCAACGGGTCCAGGTGGTCTGAGAAAGGGGACCAAGTTCATGCACAACCCGACACAGGCACCTACGGAGAGTTTAGCTGACCTCTGCTGCCCTCAAGTGGCGATTCTGCAATGTATCAGTCAAGGGATCCTTTCTCACAGGCTTTGAGTCACGGATATTTTTGTAGGGCCGTGGTTCTCTAAGGGGCTCAGAGGTCTAAACTATGTTCATATAACATTAAGATGTTATTTGTCCTTTCCACTCTCATTTTCTCACACGTGTACAATAAACTTTTCCAAAGGTTACATGTCAAATGATACTCCCTAGACCGAAAGCAGAAGCAAACAAGGAAATATAGCAGTCCTCTGTAGAAGCAAAAGTGGAAAGCGAGACAATTCTTGTTGTTCATTGTTTGTGTGGAAAAATAGTTATATTTAAAGAATTTTATTTATGTTAAGATGTAATGGGTTTTTTATTATATTTTAAATGAATAAGTATTTTTTAAATTCTCAGTTTTAATTTATGATGAATGCTGGTGAATAAGCCTGACTTAATTGGAGCCCTTAATAATTTTTAGACACAAAAGGGACTGCTGTAGGTCGTGGTTTTTGTTATTCTTATCGCCATCCTCAGGAAGGCAAGTCTGAAACTCTCCAACTCCAGGAAAGACACCAAAACCGGTGCTTGGCTTGGAATTCTGTTTTCTGCCTTTCATAAAAATGGAGTTCCATTTGTTTAAAGACTTTCTCAAAGGCAACACAGAAATTAATGCCTGATACTAAACTTCCTCAGGTCAGGGTCCCTGCCATTGTCACAACAGTGCCTAGCACAGCATAGGCACAGAGTCAGACTCAACCAAATTTTTTTTGATTGATTGAGAGAAAAAGCATGATGTGCTGATTGTAGAAAATCCTCAAGTTGTTGGCCCCAAGTATTCCTCAAGACTATCTTCTACAGAAAAATCTAAGAAGTAGAAGAGCGTTGCCGGTTGATCCCTCCCAGTTCCAGCTGCCATGTGAGATTTGTCTGGGTTGGAGTCGAGTTTCTTCGTTAAAGTTCAGTTTCACTCATTTCCAAGCCGAGTGCTCTGGTGGGGAGATGGGGTGCTGAAAGTGTGCTAAGATGGGGTCTAACTAGTGTGGGGTGGACAGAGCAGGGCGGGCAGACGAGGGCTGTAACTCACAGCCGAGCTGAAATTGATGGGCAGAGAGGCAGAGCCAGCCGGCAACCTGCAAGTGCCCAGCAGTGAACCTTGATGCTGTGAAAAGCTGTGTTTTTATTTAAGAAAATTTATAAAAGCAATATATGCTTGCTGTCATAAACTGAAATGCTATAGTGGTGCACAAGGAAATCGCCACCATCAAAGTAGAAATGGAAAGTCTTCCCCCAGCCCCACATCCCAGAAATAGCCACTATTAAGTTTGGTATATAGCCTTGCAGATGCTTCAATGTCCAAATAATTATGCAGATATAATAATTGCATTTTAAGAAGAAAACATACGTATTTTTAACAGAAAAAGTCTATTTTTAAAAGAAAACAACTAGCATCATACATTTGATTCTTCGTTTTTGCACTTCTAATGTCTCTGGCATGATATTTCCATGACAATCCTCTATGTAATGGCTAGCTCATCGTTTTTAGTGACTGTGAGATACCATTCTAGAGTATGACTGCATCTCAGTTTGTGCAACAACGTCGTCTGTAGATGGGCATTTAGAGAGTTTCTAAATTTCCAGTGTTACAAACAATTCTCAGGTAATATCGTGATGCTTCCATTTTTGTCTGTAAATCTGTGCTTTCTTTATTCCTAAACACTGTCCATGACTGCTGCCGGGCTGAATCTGGAGATCAGGAAGACCTCCTCTTGGCTCTGAAGATGGGCACAGACCCATGAAGAAGAGAGGACACACAACCATGATGGGAGCACAGGGTGGGGCACAGTGCGTGGGGGCTGTGAGAGGGAAAGAGCCATGGACATTGAGAGAGGGAGAACCAGGAAGCCCTAGGTTTAGCATCTGAGCTGGGTGTTGGAGAACAGGGTGCACTCCTGTTCCTGGAGATGCTGGGGTACAGGTGTCCAGGTTAAAGACAAGCACAGAGGCAGGAAGCCCGGAGGTTATGAGCAGACAGTCTCTGGCCTAGCAGGTCATTGACTCACCCAGTCATTCCTTCCACAAAAATTTGAACACCCATTATGTGCCTAGCACTGGATGGGATGGGGGAAATGCTGGGAGTCTAGGGAACCCGGAGCAGAGCACTGGGAAGCAAGTTCAGAAGGTAGTTCTGATGTGGTTTATGGAAGGCCTTCAATGACGGTTTGAGACACCATACTTGCATATCCAACAACTTTCTCTTTTTTATACCATGAAATGGACATCATCATGGCTGCTAGTGATATTCTCTGGCCTGAACAACAGGGTGTGTAGCCTCAGGAAGGTTATCGATGGGACTGGCAGTCTGAGTCCTCAGCAGGGGCTCAGGTTGTCAGAGCCTCAGTTTTTCATCTGCAAACTGGCTCAGCAACGCATCTCTCTGCTTACCTCCTCTTTTCATCAGGAGGCACCAAGATGATCAAGAGACACTGGGAAAGGCTTGGACACCTGAGGGAGGTTGCTGTTTCTCAGTCTTTTCAGGAGCATCCAGTGGAAGACCCACTGGCCTTGTGAATGCTGCATCACACCCAAACCAACAGGGTCGCCACAACCAGCACCAGGAAATGGTCTAGTTGAGGAAAACTTAAGAAACACATTCTAGGACATGTGCCAGCCAGGACTTCGGGTCCACCAGGGGTGAATTAGATGTCAGGAGCATCTCTTCACCAGTGTCCTCATTACCTGCCCAGGACCAGGGATGCTGGGGAGGACAGGCAGGCCCATCTCTCTGTCAATAGAGCCTCTTGAATACACCAGAATGGAATGCCACTGGAGCCCCCACATGGCTGTCCCCAACACCTAGGACAGCACCTGCTCAACAAACATTTGATGACTGAACAAATGCATGAATGTGCCACTCCTGGAGGGTTGGGGTCTTGCACTGAACACTCCAGAGAGGGGACTCTGCAGCACCAGGGGCTGTGAAGGAGAAAGATCAAAACGGGCATACGGAGGTTTTATTTTAAGGGCAGAACCCTCTGCTAAGAGGCTCAGTGGTTGGCTAGGGATGCTTGTTGTGGATACAAATTGGGAGAGAGAGTATGGACATGCGGCACATAGCAGCAAAATGGCAATGGCCTCCCCACAGGGTTAGAGTAGGGAATAACATTTAGCACAATGAAATCACTCTGGAAGCTAGACTGTGGAAAAGCATTTTGCTTTGTTTTGTTCTCCAGGTGAAAATAAGGCCCAGATAGCACCCACCCCACCCAAGCCCAGGGCCACCATCTCTGAAGCACTCCCACAAGTCTTCTCTCCCTCCATGGCTTCTTTCAACCACTATGCCCTCTCCTGCCGACCTTGGGTGTCTGGGAAAAAAGAAGCCAGACTGCCGTCCTCAATTCCGTTCATCACTTGCATGCAGCAAGTTTCTCTCTGGGCTGGTGACATCTACAGGGACCTGAACAGAGAGAGGAGTGATGGTGGCCAGTGGCCAGGTGCCTCTTGGAAGCCAGGAGAGGCATCTGAGACAGAAACAATCTGAAGAGGCTTTCAATGCTTTTATTTGGAAACGTAGAGCCAACTCCAGCTCCTCCATGAATTCCCAGTGAGTTTACAACAGTCATGGGGACAGGGTTGATTTTACCCAGTTTTTTTTAATAACCAGGCACAAGTCCAGAGGTGATTGATCCACCAATGTTCCATTGCTTCCTCTGAGAGGTCAGTGGCCCTGCCGGGGCACTGAAATTAAAATACTGCCTGCCATTGTGAAGGAAGTAAGGGGTTCCCAGGACAGCTGCTTGGCTGAAGGCCACCTGGCTCAGGGCTCAGGGCCCAGGGTGGTGGGGAGTCCTTCTCTCGCCTCAGTATATTCACCATCGCGGATTCTGGAGATACCCTCAGCATTGACCAGTAGTGGAATGAAGCCCCGGTCAGGTGACGCCAGCCCTGGCAAAAAGGAGAACAGGTAAGAACATCATTTAACTGGAGTTCTCATCAGCTCTTGGGGTCCAAAACCCCGTATGATACGTGTTTGTGAAATACCAACAGGCAAAGTGTGGTCATGAGCACAGACTAGTGAGCATTCTGAGGGTTGTCTGGGGTTATTTGTAAATGTTCCAAAAAGATATTATAGGAAGAATGTATCTTCTTTCTCTGAAAGTGAATTTTCCTTGAAATTAAAATATGTTAATGAGGTTTGGGGTATGTAGGTCAGGACAGAGGGCAGCATTACTCCAGGAAGGTTCCAGGGACCAGGTCCCGGTGGGCCGGCAAGAATGGCACATTGGATGTATAGGCCATAGACAAACCCAGAGCTGGCCACTGGTAGGCAGGTAGGGACTCCACTTCTACCACCAAAGGTCACCTTGTATTGTCTGATTCTAGTTTCTCCAAGTGAACAGATAAAACTGACCATGTCTCAAAACAGTCACCTCCTGCGGTGCTTCCTGGGCTTCAAATTCTCCTTGGGTTGAAATTCTACTGTGTGTTGCCTGGGAGAGAAATAACTTAGTACATGCATGAAAAGGAAGTGATCTTCCTGCTCAGGACTTTGGGGAGCTGGGGAGGACTCTGGGTTTGGCTTTTGGAAGGAGCCCGGGGGATGCTTGGACAGGATGCACATCCTCTGCAGGCTCTTGGGTCTCAAGTCATTCTACCACCTGTGCCCAGAGACTCTGGAGATGGTCACCATCCCACCACTTCTTAGGAACTGTAGGGCTCCCCAGTTCACCAATGTATATCATTTCACTCTGTCCTTAGTCTAGTGGGAGGGAGGCATTGGTTTCCCATCTTCAACCTGGAGCATGATCTGCCCGATAATCTCAGAGCTCCTTGGTAAATTAAAATCCAGGTCTTGTTAAAAGGCCTTGGTGCTTTTGGGGTAGAGCAGGAGGTTGAACACTTTGGGCAAGTCTTGTTTAAGAGGAGGCTCCAGATGGGTGGTTGGGAACCTCCCCTTTCTGTCTGCAAGGCACCAACCTCCTCCCCTGCCTCAGGCAGTCAGTCCTCTTTCCTAAGGGAGACAGATGTCCATGTCCCTTGCAAGAGGGAATGCTTTCAGAAAGAAAAGCTTCCCACTGGGCTGGTCACTGCTATGAAAGACCAAATCCGGGACAATCATGACTGACTTGCTAGAAACTTCCTCCTTTGTCCTGAAGCAGCCAATCACCAGTGTGGTCAGATATGAGAGGCTGGGCAGGCACCCAGCCACTCGAAGATCTGGGAGGTCTTGGCGTTAAGACCACCTTATAGCTGAAGATTCGATGACGAGACAAAATGGTCCTGAACTACGGGATGAGGGAAGAGGGTTACCAAACACTGTGTAAAGTAGGATGCCAGCATAGAATTACATGTGAGAAATCCTCAGGGGAATAATAACAGGGTCTTGTGATTACAGGTATTTTTATTTTGTTACTTCTGTTTATTTGTATTTTCTGCTATTTCTACAATAAAATGCACTGACTGTATTACAGGATTTTTTAAAAGTCACTTTCATCTGTTAAAAGAGGAAACAGCTGATATCTGAGCACAGCTTTAAGAAAGACATATTCCCTTTCCTACTTGGACATCACCCAAATGCAGTAACTCTTCACCCAGGAGGTTTAATTATGCAAAATATGTGGTCACCTTTATTCTTTTATAAGAAAGGGCACAAAGCCAGGGAAGCTGTGAACGTGATACTTTGGTAAGAAGTGGAGGACAGCATTTTATTCAAAGCCAGCTTCTGGGGCTTGTTCTGGGCTCACGACAGTCAGCTGAGTGGTCGAGTCCTTTTGCTTCTTCCAGGTTCTGGCACCACCCAGGCATCGACCAGGACTCTGCCACCCCACGAACACCCTGCCCACCTGCGGGCGGAGGCAGCTGTGTGTTTTTCTAGGCCTTTCTGGCAAAGACTATCCTTCTTGGGAGAATTTGTAGTAACCAAGGCTGACATAAAATGGCTTCTTGGCTGACTAGAAAGTTCAGTGACTCACGCTACTTCATCTTCTGAGCATCACAGGTAGCTAGTTTGGGACCAGAGAAGAAGAAGGGAGAAAAGACAAGAGGACGAGGAGGAGGTGTGAGGGGTTATGGGAGGCTGATCATCCAACTATCCAACAATGTTGCTGAGGGCCTTCTGTGTGTCAGGCTCTGCGCTAGGCACCAGCTAGGCACCAGCAAAGAATGCTGCAGTCTGCCTGGGGAGGAAGAGAGTCCTCGAACAATTATGAAGCACGGGGAGCAGGAGTCTACAGCACGCACAGCTCAACTTAGCTGCGAAACCAAGCAGGCTTCCTGGAGGGGGAGAACTCTGTACCAAGGCCTGGATGACAAAGAGTTGGTGAATCCTGGGACAAGGAGGGAAGAAGCAAGAAGAGGGTGTCAGGCAGAGGGAACAGCATGAGCCAAGACCCAGAGGTGAGAGAGAGGATGGTGGTGAGAGGCAAGGCTGGAGGAGGAGGCAGTGTTAAGGACAGGTTTCATCTAGAGGGCATAGGGAGCCACTGAGAGCGTTTGAGCAAGGGAGTCACTTGCTTAGATTTCTGTTCTGAGACAATCCCTCAGGCTTCAGTGACCTTTCTGCAATGAGAAAGCATGCAGGAGGTGAGGAATGATAGCAAAGACCTGTCCTCTAGGGCTTTGGGAGCCTGTGGGTGGCTCTCAGGTTCAGGTTTCAAAGTTCAGCAGGGAAGGAGGAGACAGTGCCCCTGTGGGCAGGGGGTGGGCACCCTCTCTCTTTAGAGCCTGAGTCATCGCTTTTGCAGAATGAAGCTTCAAAACAAGTCCCTGGGAGGGCTGTTGAGGCTGCTGAATGGGAATACGGATGAGTGAGCTGCTACAAACAGGTCAATTCTGTGCCCACCTCAGTCACTGAGAACCTGGCACAAGCCCTTCAGGGGTGGGCACTCAGAACTCCTGTCTAATGATGAGAAGAGTGGCAGCTTTTGCCTTGACCTACCACAGGTTAGACACGAGACCAATGACAGGGACATTTCAGGTCACAACATTTTCATGACAATGACAAGAGTTTCAAGTTTGCAGGAAGCACAACTGGCCGAGAAGGAAGTACACTGACCTGAAGCTCATGGGCTCGGCACCGCATGGTCCCCACGGATGGCCTGCAGCGATAGCTCATATCCAAGGAACATGGCTGCACTCATGGGGAAGCCCCGTACAGTGTTCACCGTGATGCCTCTGAAAAACACCTTTGCACAGGAGGCCGAGTTATCACAGGGGACCGATCTACACCCTCTGGGGGCCACCCTCAGAGGGGCAGGGAAAGGGCTGTCCCTGGTCAGAGCCCAAAGGACCTGTGTAGGCAGAGACCACATGGGATGGCCCAGTCATGTCCCTTCCCTGATCCACGTCACGCCTGATGGCGCCTTTCCTCCCAGATCCTGACATACATGCACTAAATGCTACAGGCACACCAATGAGCTATGCAAACACCTAGTTATACTTGCTTAATTGCCCTCCCCATGTGTACCCATACACACACAAATGTGTATGCACACAATGATCCCCGGGAATTTGGTAGCCCTAGGCACCCAGTCATGACCTGACAGGGCATCACAGGACATCCTCCCCAAAGGAGCAGAGTGCAGAACTCAGGCTGTGCTTAAGACTCTGCAGACAAGGAGCAGGGGTATGGCATTCACATTCAGTAACTGTGTTATTTGGGCAAATGGCAAATACTCTGGAACTCAATCTTCCCAGCTGTAAAATGGGGGCAATAATAGTATTGACCTGATAAGGATGTTTGAGGGACTAAATGAGACAATGCTTGCACGATGCCTGACACACAGTAGGCACACATTAACTGTTGGCTCTCATCCTCACCCTCCTTGTGATCAACAGCCATCGCCTAATAGTAGCAAGACTCCACCTCCATCAGTAAAATGAGTGCTCAAGGGGAACGGCCTGTACTGGTGAGCTCGTGCACTCTGCCTCTGCTACTCCATGACATCTTCCTAGGGAATATTCTAGGATGCTTCCCAAACACTGTCCAGGATCTTCCTTTTCTCCCTCAAGATTCCTGCTAGATGCTGGGTGGAGGCTGATAAATGTGATGTGGTTCCAACCCTTGAGCAATTTATAACCTATTTGGGAGATAAGCCCCACTCAGGAACAATGACACCATAACCCAGAAAGTAATGAGGACAGATAAGGGCTCGCTCTGGTGAGGGGTGGAGGCCGGGGTGGGAGGAGCTGGCCTCTAGTGTATCCTCTGGGAAGAAACTGCAATCTAAAAGCAAATCCCCACCCAGGCATAAATGACCTGAGAACTGTCAGGCATAAGCTATAAATCTGCTTTCTCACTCCTGTGTAATTTACTAAGTTTAAGAGACAGAACAAGTAATTTTAAGAAAATAGAAACCAGCCCTTGCGTTTCCCATTTCCTGGGTTGCTGGGCACTGGGGTGTCAGGATTGGTGCAGGCCTCTGTCACTGGCCAGGATCTCGGGTGATCTTTATACTTCATGGCAGCCTCCTAGGTACAGCTTGGCCCAGGGAAGGGATTTGATTGACCAGGATCTCCGGGGTGAGCCAGTGGCCCAGCCAAGTCCTGGAGCCATCCAGGCAGAGTGCCAGCAGATCCTGGTAACAGCAGCACTCCTTTCTACGTCTAGCCTTTCCGAAATTCCACCAGCTCACCCAGGGTGACTGAATAACAGTAAGGAACTGGGTCAGGCCCCGAGAGGAAAATTCCATGCCGGTGCCCACAGAGGCTTGCCTGTGGGCCTGGGCTTGGCTCTGCTCTTTGGGCCAAATCAGGCAGGACCCAGCTTGGAGTATAAGCCTCCTGTCTCACAGCTCTGGGCCCTGCAGGAGCTATGGCCACTTCAGGCAGAACAGAAACCCCCTCCAGCAACTGTAGCTTGCGCTGCCATGGGGACTGCAGAAGACAAAGTGTAGGACTGCTGCTTTTACCCAGAGCTTTCAGAACACACAACTCCCAGATTGAGTCCCCCCACCATGGAGCCTTAATGGCTCCCAACTGCCCGTTGAGTTGCCACACCCTTCCCTGACCTGTAAGGACTCACAGACTCTGCCTTGTACTTTCTCTGGGCGGCCTCTCATACCTGACACTCTGGGCAGACTGATGGCCTATCATTCCTCTGAGGAGTCAGCCTTCTCCCTCCACTGGGGTCGCTTCTGGGCCCCTCTGCCTGGAGTGCTCCTCTGACCTCGCTTACAGCCTCTGGTAATCCCCCCATGGCCAGTCCAAGATGGATAATGGCCTATCACCTCCTGTGCAGTCAGTATCTCTCCTATCACAGCACTCTCCACACTGTTCTCCAAGAGCCTGCGACTCGTTTGTCCCCCAATTAACAATTACAGTCAGGCAGAGGATGCAGGGTTGTGTGTGTGGTTTGCCTTTGAATCCCAGCACCTGCAAGGCCTTCCAGAAACACTTATTAGATGAATCATTGGATGAATGGATGAATGGATGAGCAAATGAATGACTGAATAAGTGAATTCTTGGATGTGAAAAAGGGAAGTCTCTGAACTGAAAGGCTCTTGGTGGTGGTGGCAGTAGGCGCTTCTGGAGTAGAGCTGGCGGCTGTCTACCTACAAACGTCCCTCTCTGTCTCTCCTCCAGTCCCTCCACAACAGCCATCTCTGTAGAGCTGAAGGATACCAAGCACTCCTCCAGCCTCCTTATTTCAGATAACAACTCTCCAAGTAGACCATGTGGCCCAAGAGACTTTCACAGTGGGCAGAGAATGGCTCCAAAACCACCAGGCCTTTCTTCTGTTTTCACTCAGGGACACCCCACAAGTCCATGGACTTGATTTCCCCACCACAAAGGCTGCACCACTGATCATCCTTAAGCAGGTCACAAAGGGCTACTCAGATGGGGCCCCATCACCATCATTTTACTCTTTACTAATTCTTTCTGGTCACTGTGCTCCTATTCTAAAGGAAAATGAGAGCAACTTGGATGATGACTGGCTCAGGGCTCTGTGCCTGCCTCTATGATCCACAATAAGAATGTTTGGGAAGGGCTGCTCTGTAGACCAGGAGCCCAGGCCAGCAAGATCTGTCCCTGGGCTGGGGAAAAGCTCTCTACTTCCTCCTCCTGTCACTGCTGGAAATCGGCCTTTGAGACAAACTGATTCCCCCAAACTGTGTGTGTTATGTTTTTTGTTACTATTTATGCTGATAAGTAAACATTCACATACACAAACATATGTAGATATGTACACACACATATATTCTTGTACATGCTGTGAATATTTCTGGAACATAGCACAAGAAACTCTTGACAGTAATTGTCTTGGAGAGAAGACAGGGCCACAGAAAGGACATGGAGACAGTATGTACTCAAACTTTTGGAAACTTCCTGTTTCTGTAGTACCTATTTTTTAACCAATTAATACAAAACTTTAAAAGAGAATCTTGAGCCATCTGGTCAATGAGATGAATGTTGCTGAGTGCTGCCATCTCTTGCTCAAACCTGCCTCTGAATCGACACTATGGACCAAACGCTGTTGAGATTAAGAAAACAGTCGTCTGGCCCCAGCTGGCTTCTGGACCTGCTTTTTTTTTTTTTTTTAAAGCACAGTGATTTTTGGAGGAAATAATATCAGCAATATATTTTGCCTCTACAGACTTTTTAGAATTATGACACATTAATATTTGGGGAAGTAGACAAAAACATTTCGGATGGTTGAAGCAAAAACTGTGCTGCTAAAAAAAAAAAATCCATACAAAAAAAATGATTGAGGCTATACCTGGCCTTTATCCTTCATTAAAATAATGAAAACGAGCTGGCGCAATGACTCACACCTGTATTCTCAGCACTTGGGGAGGCTGAGAAGATTGCTTGAGCCCAAGAGTTTGAGACCAGCTTGAGCAATATAGCAAGACCTTGTCTTTACAAAAATAAAAATATTAGCTGGGTGTGATGGCGTGCACCTGTAGTTTCTGCTACTCAGAAATGTGAGACAGAAGGATCGCCTGAGCCCTGCGGTGAGCCATGATCATGCCACTGCCCCTCAGCCTGGCTGACAGAGTGAGACTCCTACTCAAAAATAAAATAAAGGAAAAATAAAGAAAACAGAAAAGCCTGTGTTTATCCATCCTTAAAACATAAAGACAGAGGTAATGCTCTATCCACATCATATCTTATGCTGAACAGAGGCCCAGTATCCAGCCCTTCCTCACATGCTGTGATGCCCAGTCCCTGGTCTTCATCCTTGGGGTACCCTCATTGTCTTGCTTGATGGGTGATGACAACATTCCAGCTGTGATCTGGTCAGGGCAGAGGCTTCCACCTCCCTCATCTTACCCACTAGACTTCTATTAATGCAGCCTTGGGACCTGGTCCCACTGTTGGTTCACTGGCACATTAGCATCCTCAGAGAACGGGCTTCCTCTCTTTTGTTTACTGTTCTGTCCCCAGCTCCTAGAACTGTGCCTAGCACATACCAGTTGCTCTAAAAACAAGCCTTTGTCAAATTAATATTAATTCACAAGAACTAAAGCTCTAGGTGTTATACCCCAGGAGCCTTTGTCAAATGAGATGACCCCATCCTCTACAGAGGAGACTGACTATGGAATACTAAGGCTGGAATTTATGGTGACATATGGCAGTTCTGTCCTTTAGATGTGGCCCTTTGATCTTGCCTTGGATCTTGTCTCTTTCACACAGCATATTAGCTATCCTCCTGATCACTGGGTTCTCTAAACTCTGGATCTTTCTCCAAGTTGGGAGGGGATGCAAAAAATCAGGTCCTTAAGGAGCCTGCTGTAAGAAGAGGACAGAGGCAGGTATAGAAATAGCTGTGAACTTCGCAGCAACTTGGATGGATTTAGAGTCGATCATACTCAGTGATCTATCACAGAAACAAAGAACAGAGTACCATATGTTCTCACTCATAAGCAGACCTTGAACATTTATCATAATACTATAAGAAAGGGATTGGCAGTAGCGGAAACTGCCAGGGATGGGGAGAGCACACCTCATCAACAAGGGTACCTGTATAATGAACATTTGTATACCTAACACTCAATTGTACTCTACATCTTTAAAATTAAAAAGAAAAAAGAAATCGTTGTGTCCATGGTGGTGGGTGAGAGGTGCTTTGAAGGGGGCACAGAAGAAGCGAGCGGAGGACATGGGTGCCGGGGACGGTGGTTGGCTGCGCTGAGCCCTGAAGGATGGGTCAGATTCATCTGGCCTTGGGACAAGGCAGCCAGGTAAGAAAAGACCTGGAGCCCAGCAGTGACACTGGCACAAATAAAACTAGCACTGATAATGCTAACACCAATGCCAATAGGAAATGGTTAGCTCTAAGTTCTCCCCATAAATTATGCACTGAACTGAGTACTTTTTTTGTGCCCAATTTAATGACAGGGGTGAAGGACACACCCCTATCCTTCACGGAAGGGATGCTCATCTTGGGAAAACTGAGGCCCTAAGAGAAGAAACCACGTGCCTGGATTCTGCCAACTCAGAGGTAGCCGCGTCTGACTCTGAACCCACGTCTGCAGACGCTGAGAGCCATGCCAAGAAAGCAAGGGGCCATTCAAGGAAGAGAAAGCGTAAGAGTTTCTCTAGATGATGCATTTGTCTATGACCTTGGACAACAGACATGGACGTCTAGTCTTCATTCTGGGGCAGTTTGGTGGTGGGTATGTGTGTGTTCGGATAAACTCTTGGACTGCTTGGAGGAGAACATAGGAGACGAAGCCGAGGACCCAGTCAGAGGCCGTCCCCACAGCTGAGATCAGAGGTGGTGGGGGCTGGGCTTGAGTAGGGTAGGAAAGGACAGTTCCAGAGGCCTGGAGCTGGCGAGATGAGCTGACAGAGGGACAGGAAGGATGCAGGGAGACTCTGGGACTTCCCACTGGGAGGAGGGGTGGGGGTGGAGAAAGGCCCTGAGCAGGGAGCGAGCAAAGACTGCCTGGTCTATGTAGATGAGAGGGCAGGCTGGGGGTAGGTACAGGTAGGTGATCACAGACGGGTTACCAGCCCTTTCTGTACCTCTTTCAGGTGAGCCGCACACCTCCCTCCTCCGCCAGTCGGGAGAGGACTCAAAATAACAACCTAGGTGCAGCACTTGGCACAGCATCTGCTTGTGGCACCTGATACATGGTCACCGCCAGTCCCTCAGCCTCCTGATTCCCTTCTCTATGGTCCCTCATCCCCCCAAATGTCTGAACTGTCTTCCAGGAACTCACATGGAACCCCAGTGTGGGCTTACTTTAAGACCTTCCTTCTGGTAACTCTGGCAGATACAGTCCAGGACACCTCTGTATTTGTTTAAATAAACCCCATCAGCTTGGAGTCGACTTTTCACGACATCCATAGGAGTCGCTGTCCCCCAAGAAATTGCTCCTGTAAAGAGAAAGAAATAAACAGGTATCAAGGGCTTGCTGGCTGGGGTCTGGAGGGCTCTGGTTCCTTGTGGATTTCCATCACTCATAAACATATTAAGCTGCTGGGGGAAGGAACAGAGCTCAGGCTTAGGACCCGCAAAGTCTGTTTCTGATCCTCTCTTGCCACTCACTGTGCGACATGGCAGAAGTCTCCTCCCTCCTCTAAGCCTTGGGCCTCTCAGCTGTAAAATGGAGCAGTCGTAACTATCTGTGAGGGCCCCCTGAACTGATGGACATGAAGCACTAAGCACAGGGCTCAGGATGGGCAGGTTTTAGCAGCTGCTTTTTCTGGAGGAACAGTAACACGATCCACAGATACTTGGCAGCAACTTCCTGGGGCACCAGAAGAGAGGGCCCGGTGGTGTGGGTGGTGAGGGTGGTGGTGGTGGTGGGGGTGGGGGATGGCACATGAGGCTGAAGGTTTGCAGCTTCCCGGAGGCAGGATTTACTCTGAACACGGAGAAGATAAGCAAACACATGCTCACCAAGGAAGGGCCAGCCCGGGGACTGGAAGGAAAAAAAAAAAAGCAGGGACAGGTTTATTTAAAAATCTCCTTTCCTTTCCCAACATATGGAATAGAAGTCTTAGGATCATGTGCCATTGGGTCATCCTCACTGGATAAAATCAGGTAAAGAACTCTAGGAAAACAATGCCAGGTTACTGGATAAACACAGAAATGGCACATCCTGGGTCTGGGAGAGAATAACAAACCGACGTCAAAGTCCAGGGCAGCTGGTTTGGGAGGTTTTAGAATTGCTGCTCAGTAGATCCCAAAAAAGCCCTTAACCCACCCCAGGCCCTTTGCCCATCTCGGTCTCGTGCCCACAGACCTTTGGAGTCCCTCTAAACGTTGACTCTCTCCTGCCTTCTGCCAGGATGATGAGGCCACTCCCCAGTTGCTATCCAGTTGCATTCCCTTGTCCCTCTGCCCATGGGTGAGGGCATCACAAAATGAGATTTGCCTGCCAGACCACTTGCACCTGCCTTCCCCAGAAAGGAGAGCAGACGGGGCCTTGCTGTCCTCTCAGCCAGCTGGTACTGGCTGAGCTTTTACTGAGAGCGGGGCACACGAGAGGCCTCAGACTTGTGAGGATAGAGGGCAGAACTACTGTAGCTATGACCATGAGCTTTGTCATGTGTTTGAGTTTACAGCTTAGCTAATTGTGATGAAAAGGAGGAGGAGGAGGAAGAGGAAGAATAACGATTTTCTTCTCTGGTTGGATCTTTGCCATTAGCATCAAGCAAGTCATTTTGCAAGCATCTCAAAAAGCAGTCCTTTCTTGACTTCCATATGCCCCTCTTGCTATAGCTCCATTTCTCTGTTTCTCATTAGAGCACAGCAAAATCCCTCAGAAGTGTTGTGTATGAGTAGGACACAAAACAACCTGGAAGTATCTTTTGGAGGACGGGTCCCTTTGTAGTACAAGATTCCCCTGCTAGGTAAGTGTTCTGGGAATACACAGGCATCAGTGTAACAGCTAGTGTTGTTGTGAGAGGCTGTGTTGTGGAAGAAACATCCAGGGTTGTGGTAAACAGGTGACTGGTTCTTCGGCCATGACAATTCACCTGCCACGCCAAACTGAGTGTTCAGCAGTCTTTGACCAAAATTGGCATGACCTCCATCCCCACCCTCTCTATCCACCTGATCTCACTCCGAGTGACTTTTTTATGTTTGTTTCCTTGGCTGAAAAAAATCCTCAAAAGGAAACGTCTTGCCAGTGTGGAAGAGATGAAACAAAAACTGGCAACAGCACTAAAAGGCATCAAAATTGTTGAGACAAAAAACCGTTTTGAGCAGGTAAAAAAGCATCTCCATAGTGTATCGCATCAAACGGTAAGTACTTTGAAGGTGACTGAAGTTTAAACATGTAAGAATAAATACCCAATTTTTGATAAATAAATTCCATTTGGGGGTGCTCCCCTTTTTATACCTGTATTCTCCAATTTCCTTCATCTCATTCTCTCTTGACCTTACTCTAGGTTTTTATGCCTTTTGCTCCACCAAAATAGCCCTTGTCCAAGTCCACAGTGGCCTCCACACTGTTAAATCCAAGCAATGTGGGTAGCATGTACAAAGGCCCTGTGGTGGGGGAAGAACCTGACAGAGTCAAGTTACAGCAGAGACCAGTGTGACTAGAGAGTGAATAAGGAAAAGGGGCAGAAATGAGGGGTTACAGACAAGGAACCAGACAAGGAGCCAGGTCATTGAGGGCCTGAAAAACAACTGCAAGCACGTTATTACCCTTCATGAAAGGAGGGATGTGGTACAGGGTTCTGAGTGGGGAGGTTCGGCAACCAGTCCATGGTCACAAAACGAGTAAGTGTGAATTTGAACTTAGATCTTTCTAACTGCAGAGTCCCTGCTATACCGGCAGCATCAGCTGGATGACCTTGGGTTGGCTACGTAATGCCTCTGGACTTTAGTTTTCTGATCTGTCAAATGAGGAGATTGACTCCTAAATTACAGAACTCACAAAACCCTCACCTTAGAAAGGTTTCTGGTGTGCTGATATTCACTAAAGGTGAACCATGTGATAGATTTCCTTTCCAAAGCTCCACTCCATGATGCCTGACACAGAGTATGTGCTCAAAATTGATCTGTTGCCTGAAAGTTGAATGAGCCCATATGGGGACTGCCATTCACAGAGCTCCAGAGGGAGAGCGATGAGAGAGTGAAGGGTGTGGGAGAAGGGGCCATTCCAATGAGACCTGGCACAGAGTAGATACTGAACACAGGACCACTGGGACCATGCCTGAATGAGTCCTGCCCTCCTTGGGGCTGAGAAGGGCATGGCAGGTTCCCCAGCTGTCCCACTGCTGCAGCCAGCAGAGGGACTGGACTCCAGCTGCTGTGGCCCTTACCTGCCATGCCGCCCGCCAGCCACACGGCGCAGGGACTGGGGCTTGTGCAGGCCTCAGGTGTGATCCACTCACTCAGGAACACGTAGGGGATAAAGTAGAGACAGTAGCCCGGGACATCCCTCAGCAGCATGGCACTGGCGCCCCGGTACAGCCCCGCCAGGCCCTCATTCCTCACGATGGTTGCAATGCAGTGTACAGGCCCCTGGTATGCTGGCTGCTCCCCAAGAGCCACCGCCCTGGACTTCAAACCGAGGTTGGCTGCAAAGAGAAGGGGAGAAGATGGCAAGCAAACCAGGGAGGTGAGAACTGGCCATTCCCTGGCACTGGAGCCAGCCCAGCCCATTGACAGCTCCCTCTCATGTGACCCATCGGCTTTTTACCAAAACTTCTGACCTTTTTGGCAGCTTAAACCAGGATTCTGAGCTCCCAACAAGGAACCCCTGCCAACATGCACAGCTGGGTTGGAGGTGACCTCAGCCATGTGGTAGAGCAGCAGTTGCCTTAGGATTCCCAGAGCTTTCTGATAACCATCGCTACGTCTTTCCAAGCAGATGTGACTGCAGAATGCTAGGATCAGTGATGACAACCCACACTAAGCTTTCTTGAAGCAGAAGCTAGGAAACTCAACATGCTCTCTATATATGCATACATGTACCTATGCACAGCATAGCAAAAAATGTATATGAGATTTGGAGTCAGATGTCCTGGCTGCAAATCCTAGCTCCACCACTTATAAACTTTTCTACCTTCACATGTCAGCATTTTCGGCCACTGTTTCCTTATTTTATTTTATTTTATTTTTTAGTTGGAGTCTCACTCGGTCGCCCAGACTGGAGTGCAGTGGCCGTTCCCGGCCACCGCAGCCTCACCTGCTGGGCTCCAGCAATCCTTCCGCCTCAGCCTTCCAAATAGCCGGAATTACAGGCACGCGCTACCACGCCCGGCTGATTTTTTGATTTATTGTAGAGAAGAGATCTAGCTGCCCAGGCGGGTCTCGAACCCACAGGCTCAGGCGATCCACTCACCTCAGCCTCCCAAAGGCGCGGGATCACAGGCTGAGCCACCGAGCCCGGTTGTTTCCTTATTTTTAAGAGAGAGATAGGCTGCCATGAACATAAATAAGGTAACACAGGTAAATGTTCAGCATGGTGACTAGAAAGTGTTAGGAGCTCAGTAAGTTATCAATTGACCCCAAGGTGGCTGGCATGAATTGGATGCAGGACCCACTGGCTAGAGGGCTGGGGATGTTCTCACTGACTCACTTTAGCCCTGGCCAGGCTGTACCTTAAACTGCTTGCTATAGGGCAGCGCTAGTGCCCTTGACCCTTTGAAGTTCAGGGATCCTAGGCTGCCATCTTCTTGTCTGGCTTTGGGGAATCTATGCTGGTAGATCAGGAATTATTTATGTCCTAATTCCCTCCAGCCAGTTAGAGACTGTCTCTTTCCCACTTGCTCCTATCTCCTTTTCTGACACTCATCTCCTCCTCTGATACAGACCCTTTAGCACAGCTTTGGCTCATGGCCAGACAGACCTTCCAGTCCCAGAATGAAGAGGATTCTTGTTCTTGACTTTCTCTTCTCAAGGAGCTATAACATGGCCAGGAAAGAAATAGAATGGAGTCTATCTGTGACCACAAGTCCATTTTGCCACCTAGGTTTAATTCCCTGTTCATCATGTCCCAGTTTAGTTTTACACATGCTGGCAAACAAGCAGATCATTTTCCTTACATGATTAAACTTCCGAGTCCCCCAAACAGTTCCATCTTTATCAGATTAAGGGTTAGGAACAAACAATCAGGTTCATAACTCCACAGTCTGAATTGGAGATTGGGGAGTAAAGGGCACCCTGAGGTAGGTGAGGTGGAGGAGAGGTCTCAGTTTGCCTGGGAAGTGAACTTGAACAAACTCATGCAGTGTTTTCCATCTGTGTGTGGAGATGTTCCTGCCATCTCTGTAAGGCCAACCACAGCGTGGACAGAAGACGAACCCCATTCACTTCTTCCACAGTGGGTGAACGGGGTGGTAGCTACTTTTGAGAGCACTAGGCCCCTCTGAGTGTGATCAGACACTGTGGAAACCCACAGAGAGGTCACTAGGCCCCCTTTCCTCTCCTATAAATGCACGATGATACTACCCGAGTCATGCTAGGAAATTTTGCCATTAGACAGAATAGATGTCATTGTCCTGATGTATAATATAAACTTTGCCTGGGCTGCTTTCATCTCCAGGTGATAATGATCTGACCCGGGAGTCAAGGTTTTCATGAATCAACTATGGGCAGAGAGTAGCTTTCAAGTTACTGATTGAAGGAGAGGATCCTGATAACAATCTGCTTGTTTGGAGGTACATATGTTGGGAAAACATTTGTCAAACCTCCAACTGGCCTTGTTAACAAAAAACTTTACCTTTATTGGCAGTAGTAGGAAAGTGTCCAGGCCCCAGAGGGCAGGGAAGAGGGGAGGGATTGGTAGTAATGGGAAACTGCCAGGGGAGGGGGGGCACACCTCATCAACAAGGGTATCTGCATAATGAACATTTGTATACCTAACCCTGAATTGTACCCCACATCTTTAAACTTAAATTTTTTTTTAAAACTACGTTTTTCCTTTTCTTTCCAGGGTTAGCAATAAGGAAATTCTCTCATATTCTCCCAGGTTTGCAATATAAGCAATCTCACTTTTATTGCTTAGGAATTTCCCATTTATGACTTTTAAAGCAATATAGTTGTCACAGTGACTACCATCACCAGAATACTGACACAGCTCTGAACTGACTCAGGTTTAGACTGTGAGGCCCTTGGAACTCCTTTTAGCTCCTTTATTCCCAATATTTTTTTTAAAAGAAATTTATTTGTAAATAATTCCAAATTTGCAAAAAAAAAAAAAAATTATAAAAAGCAGAATAGAACAAAGAACGCCTGTATATACTATTTATTTATTTATGTTTTTACAAGTATAACTGTTGTTCTGTTGCCCAGGGAGGAATATAGTGGTGAGATCATAGCTCACTGCAGCCTCTGGCTCAAGGGATCCTCCTACCTCAGCCTCCCTAGAAACTGGGACTACAAGAACCTATCACCACTCCTGGCTAACTTCTTAATTTTTTTTGTAGAGACAGACTCTCACTATGCTGTCCAGGCTAGTCTTGGAATCCTGGCCTCAAGTGATCCTCCTGCCTTGGCCTTCCAAAGTGCTAGGGTTATACATGTGAGTCACCGTACCTGCCCTTCACGTATATCCTTTACCCAGATGTACCTATTACTAACATTTTAGGTCATTGGCTTATTGTTTGTGAGTTCTCTATCTCTCTCCCTTCTCTCCCTTTTCACTCAATTATGTGTGTACAATTCGACTGAATAGATGTCATTGTCCCAGTGTCTAAACTTTTCCTGAGCTTCACTAATTTCCAGGTTACAATGACCTGACTAGGAGTCAAGGTTTTCATGAATCAGCTGTATGTATGATGTGGCTTTCAGGAGTTACTGATTAAAGAGGAGTATCCAAATAAGAATCTGCTTGTTTAGAAGTGCAGATGTCGGAAAAAATCATTTGCCAAACCATGAACTAGCTGTGTCAATAAAACCCATACAAGACTCAAACGTGTCCTTTTTCATCTTTTCTTCCCAAAGTAAGCAATAAGAACATTCTTTTGCATGTACATGCATTTTTTTACACATACATACATAATTTTCTTTTCTAACGATTTCAGGATTAGTTACACACATCATGCCTCTTTACCGCTAAAAACTTTAAAATATATTTCCTAAGAACAAGAATATTATCTTACATACCTATAGTATAGTTGTACATTTCATACACTTACATTGACAATACTTTCTAATCTACTAGCTATAATCGAATTGTCATTTGAATCTCATGATGTCCTTCAATGCATTTTCTGCTTCCAGGAAATCGGAACACTCTGTGCATAACTACAAAAAAGATATAGTCAACAGGTGTGGAAGATACTTCACCTGCATACCCAGGCACAGAGTCTGAGGGGAAGGGGACATCCTGGGTTGGGCATCCCCATGACCCCGCCCTAGGCTCCAACCCCCCTACTTGGGGCCATATCCAGGGTGTGCTTGTGTTGTCACTAAGTGTGACTAAAATCGGGAATGTCTTAAAATCAGGAATGTTTCCATAGCTTTCCTTTGTTTTGTCTTTTGTTTGTCTGTTTGTTTTTGTGACATTGACCTTTTTAGGAGCACACTGCCCCATGTCTTGTTAATGGAGCTTTCCCCATTCGGGGTTTGTCTGACATGTTCTTGTTATTACATTGAGGTTATACAACCTTGGCTGCCCTGTCACACTTAAGTCTCACTCTCAAGAGCTCCTAGTCTCCTCCTCTGGCCTCCTATCCTTGTTTTATATTTAATCCTTGTCTGTATTTTCATTGAGGTATACTTTATGTTAAACAAAAGGTAAATCTTTTAAATGCATAGTTGATGAGCTTTGACAATTGCAGGCACCTATGTACCCACACCCTACTGAGGAAATGACTTCTTGTACTTGAAATAAACTGTTTTGGTCACAGCCCACTTAGGAAGAGCAACCTGCCTGCTTCTCCTGGCTTTCAAGGCCAGAGAACCCTGTGACATCAATGAGGTGACACTCATGGGGAAGAAACCTTTCTCTGGGGCAGTGGTTGCTAGAGGTCCACCAGCACTCACAGTAGTTGCATGCGTGATTCAAATTGGGACCAAAAAGCAGAATGCCATCAATGGTAGTCAACTATAATTCTAGACCCATATATACCCGAGATAAAAGTGCATCACAATACCGCCACTGGCTAGGCCCGAGTCACACAAACCTAAGTGATGATTAGTTTATACTAAGACTTACTTTTAATTCAATAACAATAGCAGGGGCAATGGAAGCCTATGACCAGCACAAGATACTGCTGATGAATGAGTGATAAGAGCTTTCTTCCAGAAATCAGCAGCAATTCCCACCAGTGGCCCATGTGCTGCGGTGCCAGGTGCTCTCTGGCTTGGCCCAGAGGGGCGTGACTCAGGGACCTTGGCAGCTGGCCTTGGGAAAGCGCTGAATCAGAGGTCTTGGTAACTCTAGGAGTGGACCTGTTTTAGTTTGTAAGAACCACATTTTGATGACTCTTAAAAGCTGATTTGGGAAGTTCCTGGAAAGTAAATCTTGCAAGTATGCACAATGAATATCTGTGGACTTGCATGTCATTTGTCCAAAGAAGAGTAGAAGGTGACGGATCAGGGCTCACAAAGGGTGACACACACTCAGTGACAACACAAGCACACCCTGGATATGGCCCCAAGTAGGAGGTTGGAACCTGGGGCGGGGCCAACCCAGGATGTTCCCTTCCCCTCAGGCTCCGTGCCTGGGTATGCAAGTGAAGTGTCCTCCACACATACTGGCCGTATCTTTTTGTAGTTATGCACAGGGAGTGTTCTCCAGCACCCTTCCTTGAGGCGGTAGGCTCCTGGGCTGGTTCAGACCAGATGGGACATGCCTATATCAATGCCCATAACTTTGGGTTATCTTTAGTTCACTTTAGTTCATTAGAATACTAAAACTTCCATCCCTAAGAGAGAATTCACAGCCATTTTGTGTACGTGCAACGTATGTATAAGCACCTTCTCAGACTACAACTGTGCACTAGAAATGCTACCCTTTTCACACTTAACCCTGCACTCTGCCCTATGTAAAACGTTATATAACCTATGTGCCACTTATAATTGGGAACAGTTTTTTTCCTCTCTAGCTGGCCACTCCGGACCATCTTCCTGGTAACTAAGGTCCTGAATAAAGCCCATGTCTCATCCATTGTTTCTGGGTTATTTCTTTGGCCTCTGGAATAAGTGCCTTCCCTTTTGGGAGTCCAGCATGATGGCATGGCTCACACTGAGCCACTGATTCCCACCTACTTTACCTGAACCTTCAGGGTTTGGTCTCAGGAGTGTACAGGTGTACGTGAAAGGATCCACAGAGATATACTTTCTTCTAAAATAAAGTGTATTTAATTTCTCTAATTAGAATCTTTCTGTAATGAGGATAAAAATATAAATCAAATTTTGATAAGAATTTTTCTGTAATGAGGATAAAAATATGAATGAAATTTCGATCATTTATCACAAGTGCTTTGAGACCATTTTTTGCAGCCCTCTCTAAATCAAGGTCACATTATCACTTGCTCCGACAGGTATGGATGCCTGTGGTTTCCATGGTTTTCCCAAATTGATTTAGGGCCAACTCAAATCCCTGCACCAAACCTGGAAGGCTATTCAAAGTCAATGAAATTGGCCCCCACCCTGCTCCTAGGAGTGGAGAAGGGATGACTCAGTTCTGAAAAGAATACTTCCTCCAGGCCCGCCTTGTACAGCTCAGTCTCTGTCAGTGCTCCTAAGACCACACGCCATGGCTGTCTGGCTCTGCTGTTCTCTGTGAAGTCCCAGTGCCTCGCTTGCTGGCCTCCTGCCTGGGTCAGGAGTTCCCTTAAAAGGAAAGTGCCCTTGTAGGGGGCTTTTATTTTGGAGGGAGGTCCAGGTTTAGCCAATCCTAAGAATACCAGTGCAGACCTCTTAGGGGACATCCCACCTCAGAAGAGCTAAGCTGGCCCAAAACAGAATGGGGTCCCCAAATCTGCCACTATTACCCCTCTTCTCAGAACTCAGGGACCTAGCCACAAAATGTCGCTGTGTCACAGGCACAAACATAAAGAAGTTTTATTTCTTTCCCTTCTTCAATCAATGCTGTTCAATGTCTTCAGGGGGCCATGACCTTGTAAACAGGAAAGCTGGCTGAAAGACAATGGCCAGCCACTGATGCGCTGAGGGAAGGAGCACAAAGGGCTGGCCAGTCTCTGGAAGAGAATGTGCCCCAAGACCTCCCCTGCTGTGTGTATATGTGGAGAGGGGGTGAGAGGAATACAGCGTAATTTCTCAAGAAGCTACTTTCTACAGAAAATCCTTGGCAAATCAGCCACCCTCGAATGAGGCCCTATGGGTGGCTAGTCAGGGAGGTGCAGGTTTTCACAAGGGTTCTGTGTCAAGTAGACCTCAACCAGGAGGCCCTCAGATGGGAATGGGGGAGTGGCATGGAGTCATTTGAAAAGACCCAGGAATCCATGAGCATCATAGATCAGAAGACCTGCTAAAATATCTCACACATACCTATATGCTCATTTTCTTCATATGTGTATGTGTGGGCACTCTTATGAGTAACACAATAAAATTTTACTTATATTATAACCCATAGTAGCTTCTAGACATCTTTCTTTCTTTCTTTCTTTCTTTCTTTCTTTCTTTCTTTCTTTCTTTCTTTCTTTCTTTCTTTCTTTCT
>NW_007253204.1:94051-156353 GCF_000164805.1 Carlito syrichta
TCTCTCTCTCTCTCTCTCTCTCTCTCTCTCTCTCTCTCTCTCTCTCTGTCTATCTCTTTCTCTCTCTCTGTCTCGTCAGAGTCTCACTCTGTTGCCCAGGTTGGAGTGCAAGGTACGATCATGGCTCACAGCTACCTCGAACTCCTGGATTCAAGCAATCCTCCTGCCTCAACCTCCTGAGTAGCTGGAACTACAGGTATGCACCACCACACCCAGTTAATCTTTTATTTTTTGTTTTTTATTTTTGTAGAGACAAGATCTCATTATGTGGCCCAGGCTGGTCTTGAACTCCTGAGCTCAAGCAATCCTCCTGCCTCAGCTTCCCACAGTGCTGCGATTATAGGTATGAGCCAACACACCTAGCCTGTTTTCTTAATCCATGGACACTTAAAATACAGCTGCTGTTCTATGGGTTGGGCCATGTTTACATATTAAAAAGGTACTCAGAAAATGTTAGTCCACTTCCCCTATTATAGTTTGTCATTTTTGCTGCTGTTTTCTGAACATGATGTTTTGTGTTACTATGGCAGTGAGTTTCCTGCTGACAGCAGTCAAACACTGTGACCTGCCCCAGAGCACTGTGACCAGTGCCTGGGCCCTGAATGCATCCCAGCACCCATTCCATGAACACTGAAGCGCCTGACATGGGCAGGTCTCAGCACTGGGAACTTTTGAGCTTCACATGCTTAGTATTCACCAAAGGCTAACGGGGCCTTGGGCCGGAGGTTTTAGATACTAAGAAAAATCTCCAAAATCATGGTCCCACCTACAGCACTGGTCTATGGAAGCATCCAGGAACGTGGATGTAATATCCACCCACAGACAAGCTTTAGGTTTGACCTTGATCAGGCTGGTGGCCCCTCAGATCACTTCCCCAGGATATCACCAACTGGGAGGCTTATCTAGATCCTGACCCTTTTTTTTTTTGCGTTGGAGTCTCACTCTGTCGCCCAGACTGGAGTGCAGTGGCTGCTCCCGGCCACCGCAGCCTCGACCCGCTGGACTCCGGCGATCCTTCCGCCTCAGCCTTCCAAGTAGCCGGAACTACAGGCGCACGCTACTACGCCCGGCTAATTTTTGATTTTTTTTTTGTTTGAGTTGGAGTCTCACTCTGTCGCCCAGACTGGAGTGCAGTGGCTGCTCCCGGCCACCGCAGCCTCGACCCGCTGGACTCCGGCGATCCTTCCGCCTCAGCCTTCCAAGTAGCCGGAACTACAGGCGCACGCTACTACGCCCGGCTAATTTTTGATTTTTTTTTTGTTTGAGTTGGAGTCTCACTCTGTCGCCCAGACTGGAGTGCAGTGGCTGCTCCCGGCCACCGCAGCCTCGACCCGCTGGACTCCGGCGATCCTTCCGCCTCAGCCTTCCAAGTAGCCGGAACTACAGGCGCACGCTACTACGCCCGGCTAATTTTTGATTTTTTTTTTGTTTGAGTTGGAGTCTCACTCTGTCGCCCAGACTGGAGTGCAGTGGCTGCTCCCGGCCACCGCAGCCTCGACCCGCTGGACTCCGGCGATCCTTCCGCCTCAGCCTTCCAAGTAGCCGGAACTACAGGCGCACGCTACTACGCCCGGCTAATTTTTGATTTTTTTTTTGTTTGAGTTGGAGTCTCACTCTGTCGCCCAGACTGGAGTGCAGTGGCTGCTCCCGGCCACCGCAGCCTCGACCCGCTGGACTCCGGCGATCCTTCCGCCTCAGCCTTCCAAGTAGCCGGAACTACAGGCGCACGCTACTACGCCCGGCTAATTTTTGATTTTTTTTTTGTTTGAGTTGGAGTCTCACTCTGTCGCCCAGACTGGAGTGCAGTGGCTGCTCCCGGCCACCGCAGCCTCGACCCGCTGGACTCCGGCGATCCTTCCGCCTCAGCCTTCCAAGTAGCCGGAACTACAGGCGCACGCTACTACGCCCGGCTAATTTTTGATTTTTTTTTTGTTTGAGTTGGAGTCTCACTCTGTCGCCCAGACTGGAGTGCAGTGGCTGCTCCCGGCCACCGCAGCCTCGACCCGCTGGACTCCGGCGATCCTTCCGCCTCAGCCTTCCAAGTAGCCGGAACTACAGGCGCACGCTACTACGCCCGGCTAATTTTTGATTTTTTTTTTGTTTGAGTTGGAGTCTCACTCTGTCGCCCAGACTGGAGTGCAGTGGCTGCTCCCGGCCACCGCAGCCTCGACCCGCTGGACTCCGGCGATCCTTCCGCCTCAGCCTTCCAAGTAGCCGGAACTACAGGCGCACGCTACTACGCCCGGCTAATTTTTGATTTTTTTTTTGTTTGAGTTGGAGTCTCACTCTGTCGCCCAGACTGGAGTGCAGTGGCTGCTCCCGGCCACCGCAGCCTCGACCCGCTGGACTCCGGCGATCCTTCCGCCTCAGCCTTCCAAGTAGCCGGAACTACAGGCGCACGCTACTACGCCCGGCTAATTTTTGATTTATTGTGTAGGTGAGGTCTCGCCAAGTTGCCCAGGAGGGTCTCGAACCCGCGGTCTCAGGCAATCCACTCACCTCAGCCTCCCAAGGTGCGGGATTACAGGCTGAGCCACTGAGCCCGGCTAGCTCCTGATTCTAAAGGGTTCAGCGGTTTCCTCATGACCTGAGGGGTCCAATATAGGCAGATGCATTAGTAGAAAGTGCCCTGGTTTAGAAGCAGCCTAGGATTTACATTCCTGTTCAGTTGCTATTTACTGTACAACCCCATGCAAAGGACACAGCCTTACTGGGTCTCAGTTTCCTCATCTATAAGAGGGGGAGAGCCAAGTGGCCTGTCCACTCATTTGGCTGCTATAAACATTAAAAGAGAAGGTTGGTAAATGCCCTTTGCTGAAATGCATGTTGTGCAAATGTATTTTACTCAAAGCAAATAGTTCTCATTCCTATTTTTATTGTCCTGTCCTTATATGACTCTGAATTCTGGAAGTGCGAAATCTGCCAACGTCAGCCAGTTGTGGCCTGCAGCCAAGCCTATTGTAAGAGATTACTGATGCCCACACAGGGCCAAGAATGACTAATACTGGGGTCAAGTCCAGAAATCAGAACAATACTTCCTCTTGTCAATTGATTTTAAAAAGCAAATGATGTATCACCAATGCACATAACTTGTACAATGGTATTCTGTTGCATGTACTGTCTTTAATCCCCAGTAGCCATGTGGGACCAACACTTGAAAAGGACCTAGTTAGTCTGTCCAGAACTCAAGGACATCTTTAGAACTTCAGTGCTATCTGCCTGATCTCTTCACAATCTTCCTCCCTCCACCCCGAGGCTGCCATTGCTCCAGTCCTCAAGTCCTATTGGCAACTCACAGCCTACTTGAAAAGAAGGCCCAGATTATACAGTCCTGGATTATTTCCAGGTTTTTATGTCCCTTGTTATGCCCCAAGTGTTCCTGCCTTTCCACACAGGCTCCCTTCTTTAAGAGTTATGTGTCCCTTCGGGGACCTGACCACCAATAATCCTCACCCTGTACTGACAGTGTCTTGGAAACTGTAGCTCCTCCCCAAGGCCAACATGCCGGGAAAAGAGTATTTTTTCTTGGCCACCACAAGAGCTTTATGGTAGCAATGAAACCATGTTGTCAAAGAGACAGACGGATGCACTCAGGGCCGCAGAGACGCAGCTGGTGATCAGGTAGCACAGGAGAATGCTTTTGCCTTATTTTGTCATGCAGATTTTTGGCTCAAATGACTTTGTGCTCTCACCTGCCAAGATGCAACCCCTGCTGGCCCTCTCTGCTACTTTCCATGCAGCCCAGCTTGTCCCCTGTTGGCATGTCCAGAAATTAGAGCCTTCTTCTCTTAGAATCCTGGATACATTGCATTCCCTTTCTCCATCCAGATCATCTTCAGTATGGTGGTACCCAACTTTCCAACTTCAACTCCTTAGCTCCCTCCCTCTTGCCCTCAAAATTTTCTCTGCATTTTCTTTCTTCTTCTTCTCTCCCAACTTGGAAAAGAGTATATTTTCCTTTTCCACACCTCTCATCATCACCTCAACTTCAGCAATTCTCCCCCCTCTGCTCTCCATCATCCTCCCTCAGCGACACCAGTTTCTCAGGACTCGGTTTTTAAGGGTTACAAAGCTACATGGCCCAGGATGGTTCCCTACCTCTCCATGGAACAGCGGTGTGAGCATAGACAAGTTACATGACTCAGAAATAAAGATAATTATGGTGCCTCTTTTTGTTGGGTTGCTGCAATGATTTAACAATGGAATAGGTAACAGGGTAGACTGTGGCTACCAGTGGCAAGATAGCTCTCTGTTCAGTCCCTTCTGCCCCATCCCTTCTGAGTCTTCCCGGTGACAGCCATCCTCTTTTTTTTTGCAGCTCACTTTGTGTTTGTATCTGATGTCATGACTTCAATCATCACTTCTATGCTCCTCACACCTCCACCTCCACCTGCAGCACCGGCACGTCCAGCTGCAGTCCCACAGGCACCTCACACAGTGAGGACAGAGCCACACTCATGTTCTCACTTCAGCCTACCCCTCCAGCTGGGTTCCAGAACAGCAAGCAGCGACAGTAAGCATCTGCTGAGCACCCACTACGGTCCAAGCGCTGTCACACACTTGATTCTGTCACTTGATTCCCCGGGTGGGAGTTTCTTCCTGTCTCATCGTCATCTGACTCTGAGATCTTGGGTCATTTTTGACACTAACCTCACTTAGCCTGGTGGTCCTCATCATCAGTGCCTCTCAATCTGCCACTCTCTGTTCCCAAACCTAGAGTCCTGGGTCTGTGACTATAGCCTCCAAATCAACCTTTCCATCACTCTCCCCCTGCCCCCGAAGACCAGATTCATCTTCCCACAACATGGCTCTAGTTGGGTCATCCTGGTGTCCAAGGTGCTTCACTGACGGCTGAACAGAATCGAAGCCCATCCTTGGCTAAGAAATCCAAGCCCTTCCCGACACATTCTACATCTTCCAAATCCCCAACCCTCGCTGCATTGTCTATCCACACTAACCCATGGCTCCCTTGTCCCACCATATGCCTGCATTTTCTGCCAGCAAATCTTCCCCCACATCGGTCCTCCAGCATAGAACTCCTTTCCACCCCACGTCCCCATTGCTAAATCTTTCTCAGAACTTAAAGGCCCAGTCAAGAGCTATCTTCTTTCTGGA
This sequence comes from Carlito syrichta, assembly GCF_000164805.1. Classification (NCBI taxonomy): domain Eukaryota; kingdom Metazoa; phylum Chordata; class Mammalia; order Primates; family Tarsiidae; genus Carlito; species Carlito syrichta. The sequence goes on from NW_007253204.1 coordinate 99,167, forward strand.
GCCTTCCTGATTCACAGAACCAGAGTCAGAGGTTCAAGACCCTTCCATGGGGCTCTTCCCGTTTCAATACATGTCTGGCTCCCCACCAGACTATGGGTACCCCAAGAGCAGGGACTGTGCATCCAGCACCTCTTCTTTATCAACCTTGCCTGGCTCAGAGTGGAGCTCAGGAAATGCTTGTGAAAGAATGATTCGAACAAGTATGACACCCAGCCCCTGGCCTCCAGCTGGGCCTGGTGGACTGACGAGGATGGTCAGTGCAGAGTTAATGCTCAGATCTCCTATGATCCTCCAAACTGTCTCCTGTCAGGTTGAGGGCTTTGTGATATGCACGTTAAGTAGGTTCTTAATGGAAACACAGGCTTAAAAACTTCCAGATGGGGGAGGAGTGAGTGTCATTGGCCATCAGTCTCTAGGAAGGACTGGCCCAGGCCACAGAGGGACTGCTGGTCTCCAGAGCCACAGTCCCAACATCCAGCTCAGGTCAGCTCAGGACACCCAGCTAGGCCCAAAGGATAGTAATTGTACAAGGGAGGATTCCTTCTCAGCTGCCTTACTGCAAAAGGCATATTTGATTCAACCTAGGCCGGGGCCTCCTTCCTTGCCACCTCTGTGAACCTAGAGGAGTTACAGGAGGGATAACAGCTGGCTGTTGTGCAGGAGCAGTTAGCATCAAATGGAAATTCCCTTTACATGGAAGCAACTGCTGGTATAATTTGGTAAAGCTCTTCCAGATGACAATTCCACCATCTATACCAAGAATGTTAAAAACGGTCACATGCTTTAACCCACTCGTGAATCAAAGAGCCCATACATTTAGGAAAATAGCCCTAAATGAAGGCAACTCTTTACGGGCAAATTCACTGATCACATCACTGTTTTTAAGAGAGGAAAAACTGACAACCTACATGTCCACCCGAAGGAAGAGTGTTAAATAGAGCATTTACCAATAGTATAGCTAAGACTTATTTCATGTTTTCAATATGCTAGACATGTGCTAAGGTGTTCATATATAGCACATCATCCCATTCCTTCCCAGATACAAAGTAGCTACTATTGTTTTACCTGCTTTGCAGATGAGTAAGCTGAGCCTCGGTGACATGAAATGAGTTGTCCAAAGTTTTTCAGCTTTGATGGAGGTAGAATTAGAAGCAGGTAATCTAATTTTAAAAACTGAATTCCTATGATACTATATTGATTCTCTCAACATGTGTGTGTGTGTGTGTGTGGCAGGGTGGGTGTGGGTGTGTATTTGATACATCCATTTTAAATATTACCCATCTGTTTTAAATAATTTTGTATGCTATTTTAACATGGGAAATGTCTCTGTTGTAATGTTGAGTTAAAAACAGGATATGATATTGTCCATATAGCATGATCACAGCCTCTTAAAATCTTTGACCTGTGTATATAGAACAGGAAAAGGAAACTTATCAATGTGTTGACAGTGGTTGTGTTTGGGTGGATGGGCATTTTCTCCCTCTACTTTGCTGCTCTGTAGTTTATAAATTTTCAACTAGTGGTCACCACCAATGGACAGCTAGGAGGGACTCACTGGATCTGTGTTTGACAGTCCCCTACCAGATGAGTTGGGCTCTCACCTTAACACAGCCTCTAGTCACCTGTCACGTGTCCCAAAGCAAGAAATCAGAGGCCTTTGGTACCTGGCTTTCATACATGGGTGCTGTCCCTCACATCACATGGTATTACCCTGGAAGTGAATTGGCAATTCTAGGGGAAAACCACGAGCCACAAGCAATCCCACAAGCCCTGCCCAAGGCTGTCTAGAAAAATCTGTATCAGCACAATCAGCACACAGATTGGGCCTGACTCAGAGAACAGACAACAAAATCGCAGCTGGCCCCAACCCTGTTCTGTCCAATTCACCCATCTTAGGGCTGCACGATGTTCTGTTTGTGTTTGTTTTTAATTGAAATAGCTGATAATTTCCAATGTGTGATATTTTGAAATATCTCACAGAAAACTCTAGCTTTCTTCCATCTCTTAAAAATCAGAGAATTCAAGCACATCAAGCCAGGAGGCAACAGTCAGCTGAAGCAGGGTTGTGGCCACCCTGTGGGCACTTTAGGCAGGAGATGGATCCAGCTTGCCACAGTCCGTACCACTCCCAACAGCCTCCCAGATACCACAGCTGGTACATTATGGTTGAACTGCGGCTTTCCTAATAGCAGAGTGATAAAGGAAATAAGATGTGTTTTGTGTCCATGTTTCAATCAAAGGAGAAAACATGAAACATAAGTTAAGAGAGCTGTGGTCTCCAGAAAAATGGGACAGGGTTCACATCCCAGGAACCGCTGCTCACTGATAGTAGCTCCTGTCCCCATGAGTCGCTGAGGAACAAGTGAAAGACAACCACACTCCATCTCATTTTCTGGAGGCACACCTGGCAGACAACACTCCCTGATGAGCCTCTGTCAGTCTCCCTGTCCATTGTCCAGTAGTGAATGCTACCCGGCACATGTAATCACCAGAAACCTTCCCCCACACAGCTGGGGGCAAGAGAGAGCTGGCCACGTAGGGAGGGACAGCCAACCCTTCGAAATTCAGAGTCAGCCCCTGAAACCCATGAGCTGTGCCCACTACTCGAACAACATTCTCTTAGAGACACATTCCCAGTCTACCTCCCCCTACTTTTGAAGCAATTTGTACACTTGATGTTTTTGTGCAAGGCTGGTCCCGTGTCCTCAAAGCAGTCACAGCCTCAGCTTCTTCAGACCTCAGGGCAGAAGCAGAAATGTCACAGGTGGCTCTGAGTTAGATCTCTTCCATCTCTCACTAGGGGAGGCAACTCAGGTTAGGGAACCTCTCTGTGCCTCAGGCTCCCCTGTGCAAATGCCCAAGAACTGGGTTATTGTGACTATTAGACACACACAAGCTCCTAGCACAGTGCCTGGCACACAGAGTTCAGTAAACACTGTCTACTCAGTCCCCACTGAGTTGACAGTGACCCATATCACAGAAGCTTATGGGGCACTACATGGGTGGGTCCTCCAATCTTGGTTTCTAGCCTCCCTCCACTCCCCCAGGCAAACCATCTTTGTCTTTGCCTTTGCTCTGTGAGGTAAGCTCCTGGGCTCAGGTGCTAAAGGTGTACAGCTTTGTAGGGCTGAGAAATTTTTGCCTGCAGAAACTCCCCATGGCCTCTTACTAAGAGTCTTCTCTGTGCTTCCAAAAGGCCAGCATCCTGTCACACTGGAAGGGACAGGACAAACACACATTTATTTTCTGTTGTTGCCTCAAGGGGTTTACTTAAGAGAACCGGTTTCCTTCTGGCATCACAGAGGAACGGACAAGCTGAGGCCATAGGCCATGGGCAGGCTGCCATGCAGGAGTAGATTCAGGGAATCTCATTCCTCCTGAGACATGTCAGTGCCTCCCACGGTGGAGGGGCAGGGAGGGTCCCTGTGTTCTCACTGCTCAGAGGGCTTATACAGGACACAGGACCCTGCAAAAATCTAGACTTCCCAGCTGGAACATCTGAGGGGCCCCAGCCCAGGTGGGCCACGCTCTGGGCTCCCATACTCAGATGAGGCAGGCCTGGATGACCCCTGGCACTACCTGGGCAGGTGCACAGTCCTGACCTTCAGGCCCTCCTCCCTCCCTGCTTCCAAGTCCTCCCTGAACCCAGCCAGGCTAAGAGTTCATTCTATCCCCCATGGTTTGTAGTGACCCAACTCCTCTCTGGCTCCCAGCTAGATGCAGCACTAAAAGAGGGACAGGACACAATCTTTTTTTCACCCCTTGTCCCCAGTACGTACCCCTCTGTGTGCCTTACACAGAGTAGGTATATGATTGTCTTTTGTTAGATAAATGAACAGAGATAACAATCACGCCTCCCTCGAGCTGTCGTGGTGGGTATTAGATAAGGTGATGGGTGCATAGCACTTCACACGGTGTCTGGCTCACCATGAGCACTTACCAACACTGATGGTTGCTAAAGGAGGCTGCTCATCTCCCTCAAGTTGGTCAGGAGCCGTGCATCCTGCTTTGGGGCAAACGAGGGTCCAGCCACACCCTTGGCTGCCTCTCACCCTTCCTCCAGTCTCCTGGTGCTTCTAGCCTGGACTCAGGAGCCCCTTTCACTCAGGCTCCGGCCTGACACCATTCTGGGATGCTCGACAGGGCAAGGTGGGGTGGAGGAGGGCAGGATAGAACTGAACGCTATCAAGAAAGTGTACCCATTAATTTGTCTCCAAATGTCCCAGGCCTTCTGGACAGACCCCTTGGTGTCCACGACTGCTAAGGGCCCCGACATAGACTTGCACACCTATCCCGATTTCCTTCCCCAGACAAGAAACCATGTAAAGAAGGAGGCAGGGCTGCTCCCAGCACCTGAGGAGTCTCATCACTCTGTACCCAATGTCTCTACCAACATCTGCCCCCCAAAGACTTTTAAGACTTATGTGGAAATCTCCTCTGCACCCGAGACCAAGGCATGCTTTCCAAAAGTGGTCAGGATAGAGCAAACAGCCAGCAAGAGGGCCTGGACACCTGCTCATGATGCTCTTCATTCCTCTACATCTCTACTTGTGCCTTTGGGATGGGATAGGTCAGCACACTTCAAACATTTCCCTGATGAAATTAAATTGTACCAAGATATGGCAGGGGAGGATCTACCTGCCCTACATCTTGCTGATGGCCCATTTGTCATCTCCCCTCATGCTGCTGTGACAGTGGGCCTCTGGGTGTGTGACACACATCCTCATTACAGCTGGGCCTCAGGCCTTCCATCAGTGCCATGCTTGGAGGATGTGCAGACCCTGTCCTGGATGCTTCCTGGGCTCAAGGGAGGTGGCGCTGGGCTGGGATGCTCCAGAGTGAGCTTCTAGGGCTCCAGAACCACCCCTATGGGCAGAGGGGTTAAATGGAGGCCACACAGAGAGCTGCTAGGGAGAGGGGTCTTCTCCACAGTGGCCAACAATCAACCCGGAGACTAGCAGACCCGATCAGATGTCTGATGTGACAGGAAGGGACCACAGAACCAGCCCTTCCATTATACAGAAAAGGAGCCTGAGGCTCAGGAAGTATCTTGGCTGAGGAGACAGTGAAATAAAAAATAGAGAGAGAACCAAGGTACCTCAAAATATTCCTTCTACCACATCTGCCCAGCCTTTCTCTAGAGCTGGCACTTTGCTCTGCACAGCAAGAGCCTTCCTGCTCTTTCTATCATCCTTTAGCAAAGTCACTACCAGGAAAGACACAAAGAATGTTTCCCAGTGAGGAGGAGTAAGAGATGTAGCTTGTGATGTGGAGTGACATCACTGCACACCAAGGAGCGAAGCTCTCACAGGGGTCAAGGGCCAAGGGACAGGAAAAGGCAGGTGAGGGCAGGAGAGGAGCGGCCAGGAGCCATACCTCACCCACTGTACTTCCTGGAGTGTGGGCCTGGTGAGATCAGAACCCTGGGCTTTGGGGTAAGATAGATGTGAGTATGAGTTCCAACCTGGCTGGGGCCAGCTTTGTTGGGGTTCAGACTTGTGCAGCCGCACAGGCCCCATGCTTGGCTTAACGTTTTGAGGTTGTCATTGTCACAGTTGTCATAATTTTTTAATAAGGGGCCCCTGCATTTTCATTTTGCACTCGGTACCGCAAATTATGGAGCTGGTCCTCACTGGCCAGTCAGTAATTCTGTGTTCTGGAGTAAATGTCTTAACCTCGAGGAGCCTCCATTTTCTCATCTGAAAAGTGGGGATTATAACATCATCTGCTTCACAGAGTTGTCATGAAGAAGAATTAAGAGAACATATACAGAGACCTTAGCACCACTTCAGCTCAAATGGTAATAAAGGCATACCTTGCTTTTACTGTGCTCCATTTCATTGTGCTTCACAGATACTACACTTTTTACAAATTGAAGGTTTGTGGCAACTCTGCATAGAGAGTCTATTGGTGCCATTTTCCCAACAGCATGTGTTCAGCCTGTGTCTTGGTATCATATTTTGGTAATTGTCACAATATTTCCAGTATTTTCATTGTTAGTATTATATTCCTTATGGTGATCTGTGATCAGTAATCTTTGATGCTACTATTGTAATTGTTTTGGGACCACACAAAACGTGCCCATATAAGATGGTGAATTTAATAAATGTGGTATGTGTTCTAACTGCTCCACCGACTGGCCGCTACCCTGTCTCTCTCCCTCTCCTTGGGCCTCCCTGTTCCCTGATACACACAATATGGAAATAGGCCAGTGAATAGCCCTACAATGACCTCTAAGTGTTTAAGTGAAAGGAGGAGTCGAATGTCTCTGACTCTAAATCAAAAGCTAGACATACTTAAGCCTAACGAGGAAGGTATGTTGAAAGCTGAGGTAAGTTGAAACTAGGCCTTTGGGACCAAACAGTCAGTCAAGTTGTGAATGCAAAGTAAAAGTTTTTGAAGGAAACTAAATGTGCCACTCCAGGGAACACATGAATGAATGATCAAGTGAAACAGCCTTATTGCTGGAATGGAGAAAGTTTGAGTTGTCTGAGCAGAAGAGCAAACCAGCCATAACATTCCCTTAAGTCAAAGCCTAATCTAGAGCAAGGTCCTGACTCTCTTTAATTCTGTGAAGGCTGAGGGAGGCAAGGAAGGTGCAGAATTAAAATGTAAAACGAGTAGAGGTTACTTCATGAGGTTTAAGGAAACCCTATCCATAACTTCAATGAGGTAGTTGAAGCAGCAAGTGATGGAGAAATTGCAGCAACTTATCTAGAAGATCTAGCCAAGAGAATTGATGAAGATGGTTACAGTAAAAAGAAAATTTTAATACAGAGAAAACAGCCTTCTATTGGAAGAAGCCATCTAGAACTTTCAAAGCTAGAGAGGAGAAGTCAGTGCTTGGTTTCAGAGGACAGGCTACCTCTTGTGGGCTAATGTAGCTGGTAACTTTAAATTGAAACCAATGCTTATTAACCATACTGAAAATCCTAGAGCCCTTAAGAGTGATGCTAAATCCACTCTGCCTCTTTTCTAGAAATGAAACAACAAAGCCTGGATAACAGCACACCTTTCAAAATATCACTGCTAATGGACAATGTACCTTGTTACCTAATAGCTTTGATGGAAATCCATTTCACAAGACTATAACTTGCCAAAGACAGTGATTCCTCTGATGGATCTTGGCAAAGTAAATAAAAAACCTCCTGAAAAAGAATCATCATTCTAAATGCCATTAAGCACATTCAGGATGCATGGGAGAAGGTCAAAATACCATTAACAGGAGTCTGAAATAAGTTGATTATGATCCTCATGGATGACTTTGAGGAGTTCAAGGCTTCACACTGGAAGAAGTAACTGCAGATGTGGTGAACATTTCAAGAGAACTAAAATTAGAAGTGCAGCTGGAAGATGTGACTGAATTGCTGCAATCTCATGATAAAACTTAAATGCATGAAAAGTTACCTCTTATGGATGAGCAAAAAAGATGGTTCTTAAAATGGAATTCACTCCTAGTGAAGATAATATGAACATTGTTAAAAGGACAAGAAAGGATTTAAAATATTCCATAAACTTAATTGATAGGCTTTGAGAGGACTGATTAAAGTTCAGAAAGAAATTCTACTTTGGGTTAAATGCTACCAAACAGCATTGCATGGTGCAGAGAAATATTTCGTAAAAGGAAGGGTCCATTGATGTGGCAAACTTCAGTGTTGTCTCATTTTCAGAAATTTCCATAACTGCCTCCACCCCCAACCACCACCTCCCTGATCAGTTAGTAGCCATCAAAATCAAGCAAGACCCATCACCAGCAAAAAGATTGTGACTTGTTAAAGGCTCAGGTGATCATTAGCAATAAAGTTTTTTTAGCACTAAGGTTTTTTTTTTTTTTTGAGTTGAAGTCTCACTCTGTCGCCCAGACTGGAGTGCAGTGGCCGCTCCCGGCCACCGTAGCCTCGACCTGCTGGGCTCCGGCGATCCTTCCGCCTCAGCCTTTTAAGTGCTGGAACTACAGGTGTGCACTACCACGTCCGGCTAATTTTTTGATTTATTGTAGAGATGAGGTCTCGCTGCCCAGGCGGGTCTCAAACCCGCGGGCTCAGGCAATCCACTCACCTCAGCCTCCCAAAGTTGTGGGATTACAGGCTGAGCCACCGAGCCCGGCTAGCAATAAAGTATTTTTAAATTAAGGAATGTACATTTTTTAGACATAATGCTATTGTATACTTAGACTACAGTATGATATAAATATAACTTCAAATGCACTGGGAAACAAAAATTCATGTAACTCTCTCTTATTGCAATATTTGCTTTATTGCTATGGTCTGGAACTGAGCCCATACTTTCTCCAAGGTAGGCCTGTCATTGCAGACTATTACATGATAGCATGGATGCCTGGCTCAATAACAAGTATGTTAATGACCACATTCCAGATCTGGCAACCCAGGAAAGGATCACAGGTCCCTAGACCCCAAGATCCCTTCCTTTGACCTCTTACCTTCCCGAAATGGCTGTGTCTGCATCTGCAGCCGGATCTTGATGAGGTCCACAGGCCCACCCAGCCCGACAGAGACCACACCAGCCACCATGCTGGCCAGGAGCAGGTCCGACAGCGTGCGAGGAGGGCTGGCCTCGGGCTCCCTGCAGTGGTGCTGGCTGAGGAACCGCTGTGTGTTGCTGAAGACCCCAAACACTACAGAATTGTAGACGGCGATGCTGGCCAGGGGGAAGGACATGCCCTTGAAGAAGCCAAACACCTGTGGTGAAACCCAGAAGGAAGAGGCTTGAGGGCCCAGGACTGCTCTCGGTGGGGCTCTGTCTGCCTGGAAGCTGCCCCCCTTCACCCTAAACCTGCAAGCTGGTGGGGTAGACACCACAGGACAAGTAAGTCAATGTGTAAGTGAAACGAGGAGAAGGGACACTGATGTGCCAGGAGAGGTGAGTTTGTGTGTCCCTGTCCTCGCAGCTCATGGGAGGGCCTTACTGCCTGAGGAGGAAATGGCTTCGGTGAGGCTTTGTTTCCTGTGGGTGGTGTCCTGGCCTGGAACCCGTACATGCTGTGGGAGTGACAGTGGACTGGAAAGAAGTCAGGTTGTGGCCAAGGAGGAGCCTGAGGAACCCTAAGGGGCCGTGGGCTGGCCAAACGCCACATGCCCCCTCCTCATTTGCCACTCAATCAGAAGTGTTCTCCAAACACTTGCCACGTGCCAGCCCCTGGGGGACAACAATAGGACAGAGACAATCTCCATCCTCCCTGAGTTCATTATCTGGGGACAGGGCAGGGGAGGAAGGATGGGGATAGGCGCACGGACAGGCAATTACGATACCATCTGCTAAGCCTGTGTGGTCAGGGGCCCAAGGGGCACCGGGCCAGCCCAGGAGACTGGTCTCCTGACAGAAGTGGCTAGAGAGGGGGCCTCAGAGGAATACAGGAAGGGACTTATGCACACACACAGGACACAGGAGGCTGAGGAATGGAGAGGGGATGGTCAAGTCCTCTTTCTATACTGCATTCTCAATGAACAACACAGAGGCTCCAAGGAAATCCAGAAAATTCCACAGACCTTTGGAGGAGTCAGGGCAGCTCACACGTGCCAAAGGTGAACAAGTACTGAGAAGCCATTGTAGAGACTCCAGGCTGTGCACAGACCCATCAATCCTGATAGCGTGCACTGCAAATTGGCTGCCAAAGGTAGGATGCCTTACACACACCCGCATATGCACAACCACATGCACGCACATGCCCTGTTTCATGCTCCTCCTCCATCACAGGATCCTTCACATAACTTGGGATATTGCTTAGCCGTGAGCTGCTGTATCTCAGAGAAACCGCCCACAGTCCCCACCAAATCCCCGAAGCTGGGACGCGGGCTGGCAGACACTCTGGGGATGTGTGCCAAAAAGAGAGTCAATGGCTGCTTTCAGGGAACCCAGAATCACACAGGATTACCCGGGAACACCAAGTGCTAGGTTTTCAATGTTTGCCCCCAGGTGAAAGCAACCGAATAAGAGAGTTAAAACAACTCCCTGACACAAGGCACACTTCAACTGTGGGAAAACGCTAGGAGCTGGCGGGAGGCTTCCGAGACCTGGGGATCTTGTTAGGATGGACTGGGTGGAAACAATGGTCACAATGGGACAGCACTTCTTCCAGTGACTCGACTCAAGGAAAAGCCACAGAGCTGACACAGGGTTTCCACCTGACTGTTTTTTTTTAATGGGGTCATTTCATTCAAAATTTTAAAATGTATCCTAAATTGCCCAAAGAGAGTCCTTAGAAAAACTTCCTAAAGCACATGCTAATTCTTAAGAAGGGAGCCTGATGCATCATCTTCTACAAAATATTGTCCAGTTTTTCCCTTGGAAAAGAAGCACCTCGGGTCACATGATCTCAAGCAACCTGGGTGCAGGTGAGCTCTGGCGTCTCGACTCAGATGTGCCTGGCTCCCGCCACACTGAAGAAAGGAGAATCCGTCAGCACATGGCTTATTGGCCACTGGTTCGTTTTTGAAAAACTGACAGTTCACCTTGTTTTTGTAGGAATTTTCCACATCGTAGTTCTAAATTCCTCAGGATTTCTCCAGGGAGGTTAAACAAATCCAGTCCCCCCCGCCCCATAATGTGGCACTAGGTGGCAGAGGTAAATTTAGGCAATATTTGAGGTGTGGTGTGAGATGAGTAGAAAAAAATTGAGCCCAGTGAGATGAATGGAAGGAGCAGTCCCTGCCTGACGTGCTGGCATGGGGCTATGGTCACAGTCCCCAAGCCTGAAGGAGGCTCAAGAGGGCATCACTCCACCAGCCCAAGGGGCACTTACGCTCTCCCTCCTGTATACCATGCGGATGCAGCTGAGGGTGTTCCCGTAGCCGACGCCGGCCTGAAGGCGAGCCTGTGGAGAGAGGCAAAGGCATGGAGCCCACTCAGAGATCATCCACATCCCCATACCCCCAGAAGATTCCCAGAAAAGGGAAGGCCCTACCCAGAGTTACCCGCCGCTAAAGAGATCTGGTTTCAGTCCTGGCCAGGCTGGTGCTCTGTCCTCTGGGTGCACTGTCTCCCCCAATGACCTAGTCTCAGATTTGCTCAATGCAGCAAAAGCCCGCTCTGCTGAGGATAGGACAAAGCCATCCAGTTGTATAAAAAGGATGGTTGCTGGGGACTGTATGACCCTTGCCTCTTGAGTACAAAAAGCTATGCTGGTGCTCTACCCTATCTGCCGTCTGTCACGCCACCCTCCTAAATATCCCTGGAGAAGGCACACTCTTCTTGTCCCAGAGCCACCACCCAGGGCCTCCCTTGCCCCTTCATCCTCACCGGGACGGGGCACTGGCCCTCTCTGGTCTCCTTTCCCCCCCTCATTCCCGCCACCTCTCTCTACATAAGTCAGAGTGATCTTTTTCAAAAGTCGATGAAGCTGCAGCACATCTGTTTAAAGCTCCCCCATGGCCTCCCATCAAACTCAGAATAAATTCCACTCTCTACCTGTGCCCAGGAGGCCTAGTGTAACACTGAGCTGCCTCTCACTCCAAATGCCATTTCCTACTCTGAGTCCCGCTGTTCCTGCCCTCCCTGCCCACCACATGGCACATTCTCAGTCCCCAGAGCAGCAATTCGTTCCTGCCTCCTGCCATTGTTCCTTGCTATTTCATCCTTCTGGATGGCGCTTCTTCCAGCTCCTACGCATCTCTGAGTCTGAGCTGAGATGTCACAGTAGTCCTATCTGTTTGATTATGCAAGGGTTTACGGGGGGACCCCCCAAAATGCTGAAATTTATTTCTTTAAAATGTGTATTTATTCTTACATGTTTAAACTTCAGTCAACTTCAAGATACTCTCTGTCTGATGCAAGATACCCATCAAGGCGCTGTTTCCCCTGCTCAAAACAGTTTTTGAACTCGTCAATTTTGGTGTCTTTTGGAACTTCTGTCATTTTTTTGTTTCACATCTTCCACATCAGCAAAATGTTTCCCTCTGAAGACATTTTTCATTCGGGGAAACAAAAAAAAAGTCACTCAGGGTGAGATTGGGTGAACAAGGAAGGGTGGGGCATGGAGATCATGGTGTTTTTGGTCAAAAACTGCTGAACACTCAGTGTGGTATGGACAGGTGCGCTTGTATATCACCCATTAGGAAATGGGCAAACGCATTGAAAGAATCTCTCCATCCCCCAGAAAATATTCAATGAAGCCGAATACAGCTTCTCACAACAACACTAGCTGGTACAATGATGCCGATGGGTTCACCAAACACTTACCTAGCAGGGGAAGCCTGTACTACAAGGAGCCTTCCCTCCAGAAGATAACTCTGAGTTTTGGGGGTCCTCCCTCATATGTTGGATCACCTTACTAGGGCAAGGCAGTCTGTTATACTTTCCTCTTGACACCAGAGCTGGGCACAGGCCTGACACAGTGGCTCCTCTGTACTGGCCGAGGGCTGCATGGCCAGGGAGTGTTGCCCTCTGAATGAGGTGGCTGTGGTGACAAGGGCAGTAGCTGATAGGCACAAGGGTTTGAGTAAGCCCACAAATGTGCCCAGAACACTCTAACCTGGCCCATGAAAGACAAAAAAGAAGGGAGTTTGGCTACCCAGACCAGCTTCGGGACTTTTATCAATCAGGTAAAGCAGAGATTGTCTTCTACCAAGGTCCACAAACTGAGCATCATTTGGCAGCTGACTCCAAATTCAAGATGCCCAGAGCCTTTGTTTGAGGCCTGGAGAATTGATGGACTCTTCTATCATCTTTCTTGCCTCTCCTGGTTCTATAGAATCGAGGCAATTTTGAGACTTGCTTATGGGCTACATGTGGGGCTCATGCCTGTCATTCCAACACTTTGGGAGGCCGAGGTGGGAGAATCACTTCAGGTCAGGAATTCTAGACCAGCCTGGGCATCATAGCAAGACCCATCTCTTCAAAAAATAAAAAAATAATTAGCCAGGCATGGTGGTGCACACCCATAGTCCCAGCTATTTGAGAGGCTGACAGAAGGATCATCTAAGCCCAGCAAATCAAAGCTGCGGTGAGCCATGATTGTGCCACTGCACTCGAATCTGGGCAACAGAGTGGGACTCTATCTCAAAGCAAGAACGAACAAAAAACAACAACAACAAAAATCTTGCTTATATTTTAGACTCTGTTACTTCATATCATATCAAGCAAGATAAAATTAAGTATAATATTATATATTTAATGTGCATCCCACATTAAATATCATCCATATAGACCTCCATGAAAGTTGAATTACATTTGACTATTTAACATAAGGTTATATTTTGTAAACATTTAATGCATCATTAGTTTTGATCCTGTACTTTTCATATAGTATTTTCTCAGGTTGCTGACACTTTGCTGGGTCCTTATACAGTGCATGAGCTCTGGGTTCTATGCATGCAGTGGACATATCTTAAAGACCGTGGCCCTGTGTGGGATATTTGGCCCAACACTATAAAATTCACATCATGGGTGCTGTGAGCTCATACTCCTCCAGTATGTGGCTTTCCCTCCCATTTAAAGCTCTCAGGACCCCACACATGAACACCCAGGGAGAGAAAGATGAGTACTCAGTGGTAGGGGCGAGAGTTGGGAGCTAAGCCAATGCCTGGCCATCTCTGGATGTCCCAGACCTGGCAGAGCAAACCATGCCTTGGCTATCCTGGGCCAACATGCATACCTGAGGCTGGACTGGGTAGTCAGGAGCAGCCTAAAGTGGTGGGGACCACACTGGAGCAAGGCAAGAAGCCCCGTGGGATGTTCAAGAGAGGAAGGCAGATACCCCCCAAAGCCTGCCTATTGCTACCAGGTCCAGGTGGCTTACAGGCAGCTGAGCCCTGACTAGAAAACCTAGCCATGCCGCTTCAGGCGTACACTCTGAAGTCTTCCAGGTATGCCTTCCCCACCTCTATTCAGGCAGCTGAGGGTAGAGGAAGGAGCCTTTGTCCTGGGTCAGCAGCCTATGTATTTGTAGCTAGGACCTCAGGCAAGTCAATGATCTGCCTCTCCACACTGCAGTGCATCTGTTCAACGTCTCACTCATCATGTTCTTCTCAGTGCCTCCATGAACTAGCTTCATGACTGCCCCATCAGGGAGGTACTATTTACCCACTTTCCAGATATGGAAACGAAGGCTTAAAAAGGTTAAATGCTGTGTCCTGGGTCACAGGAGAGCAGATGATGAGGCCAGAACTGGATTTCAAGCTGTTCCGACATTCCTGGGCTTTTCTCAGTGGGCAGGGACTCTAGAAAAAAACATCAGCCAGCCAAGCTTGGTGGCTCAGCCTGTAATCCCAGCACTTTGGGAAACCGAGGCAAGTGGATTGCTTCAGCCCACGGGTTCAAGATCAGCCCGGGCAACTTCATGAGACCTCATCTCTACAATAAATTAAAAAAAAAATAACTGGCCACGGTAGCGTGTGCCTGTAGTTCCAGCTACTTGGAAGGCTGAGGCAGAAGGAAGGCTGAGGCAGAAGGAATGCTGCAGCCCAGCAGGTTGACGCTGGGGTGGCCGTGAGTGTGCCACGGCACTCCAGTCTGGGCAACGGAGTAAGACTCCCACTCAAAAAAAAAGAAAGAAAGAAAAGAAAAAATATCAGCCAGAAGGAAGGAAAGAGGATGCTCTGGAGTGCTACAGGGGCCCGGGACCACACCCCAGGCTGCACACGAGGCAGGCCATGTGCTGCATCACCAAGCTGTTTCTCAGCCAGAGCCAGAGGTTCTTGAGCCAAACAAAGGCTGGATCTCATGTTTCAGGAAGGGTCCCCTCCAGAGGTTCAGGGGACAGAGTGCAGAGAAGGAAGAGAGTCCAGCTTTTTCAGACAACTGTGGCTAGGCTGGCCTGTGCAGAGGGAGAGAGCCCTAAATCCAAAGACCAATGTCCTTAGAAAGCAAAGTGAGATTTGACACACAGAGATACAGAAGGAGCAGTCTTGTGAAGACAGAGGCAGAGATTGGAGTTATAGAGCCACAGCCCAAGAATGCCAATAACCCCCAGAAGCTAGAAAAGAGAAGCATGGGATGGATTCTCCCTTAGGGCCTCTAGAAGGAGCCAACACCTTGATTTTAGACTTCCTGCTTCCTGAACTGTGAGAATTTAAAGTCCCATTGTTTTAAACCACCTAGTTTGTGGCAATTTGCTACAGCAGCCCAAGGAAACTAATGCATCCCCCCTCACAATTTTTTACAGTTAAATCTCTCACACTCAATTCAACTATTTGTTACTAATTCACATTCATAAAGTCAACCTAGTTTTTAGAAAACAACAGCCCTTTTCCTTGCTCATATGTACACAGACAAGTATGTGACAAACAGCTCTATGGACAGTCAACTAAGGAAGCCACTCAGGGAATGACCCCTCATCTTTTGAGGTGTTCTAATTGGCCCCCAAAGATAAGTGTATACGTACCATTTAAATCAGAGAATTTTAAACACATTCTTTAAAATGTAACATTTTGGTCAAAATCCAGCTAGACATTTTCACATGATGTGGCAATTGAGAAAAAATTTATACAGAATTTTGTTGATAAAACTACAAGCTACCACAAGAAATTCAGAGAACTCTTGAGAGATACTTTACGAGTAGCATAGGTCATCCCCAAGGCACATAGTCTCTAGACTATTCAAGGTCAGCACAATAGAAAAAAATCTTAAAGGCAACTAGAAAAAAGGGACAGAACACCTACCAAGGGAGACCCATCAGAATAACAGCAGACATCTCAACAGAAACCTTACAAGCCAAGAGAGATTGGGTGTCTATTTATAACATTCTTAAAGAAAAGAAATGCCTCCCAAGGCTTGCCCTGCCAAACTAAACTTGATAAATAAAGGTGAAATAAAGTCTTTTCAAGACAAGCAATCACTAAAGAATTCACCACTTCTAGACTGGTCTTATAAGAGATGCTTTAAAAAGTTCTAAACATGGAAAAATTTTAAAAAGATGACAACATCTAACACAAAAACACAAGTAAACACACAGCCAGCTTGTGGGCCATATAAATCACCCACAAAACTGAGACCACTAAGCAACTCCTCAACAACACTATGACAGGAACAAATCCTCACATATTTATAGTAACTCTGAATGTTAATGCCCTTAGTGTTCCACTTAAAAGACACAGAGTGGCAAATTGAATAAAAAAACAAGAATCATCCTTCTGATGACTCCAGGAGACCCACCTCACCTCTAACGACACTCATAGGCTCCAGATAAAGGGATAGAGAGCAATCTACCACACAAATGGAAAGTAAAAAAAAGCAGTCACCACCATTCTTATATTTGATAAAATAGATTGCAAACCAATAAAAGTAGAAAAGGACAATGAAAATAATAAAGAGCATTACATAATGATAAAGAGCTCAATGCAACTACAAAAAATATTTATTTAAAATATATATGCACCCAACATAGAAGCACCCAGATTTATAAAACAATTGCTACTTAACTTAAGAGAGGACACAGACAGCCACACAATGACAGCAGCTTTAGAAAGATTGCTGAGGCATAAAACTGACCAAGAAATCCTGGACTTAAATTTGACATTTGGCCAATTAGATCTAACAGACATCTACAAAACACTTCACTCAACAACTATACAGCATATACATTCTTCTTAGTCACACATGGGTCATACTCTAAGAATGCCCACATATTTGGTCATAAATCAACCTTGAATAAATTCCAGAACATTTAAATCATAACAAGCATCTTCTCTGACCACAGTGGAATGAAACTAGAAATCAATAACCAGAGGAATTCTCAAAAGCACACAAATACATGGAAACGATACAACTGGTTTCTGAATGATTTGGGGGTAAACAATGAAATCAAGAAAGATATTTAAAAGTTCTTTGAAACAAAATTTTTAAAAAATACACAACATACCAAAATATTTGGGATGCTGCCAAAGCAGTAGGAGAACAAAATTTATTGCACTGCCCATTTACATCATGAAAACAGAAGGATCTCAAATAAACACTCTAACAACTCACCTAAAGGGACTAGAAAAATAGTAACAAACTAACACCAAAGCTAGCAGAAGAAAAGAGATAACTAAAACTGGAGCAGAAATAAATGATATTGAGGGGGGGGGAAACATTCAAAGGATCAGCAAGTTTAAAAACTGGTTCTCTGAAAAGATAAACAAGATCAACAAACCCCTGGCCAGATTAATGGGGGGGGGGCACGGCGAGGATTCAAACAAATACACTCAGGAATGAAAAAGGTGACATTACAACCAATTCAGAAGAAATACAAAAGAACATAAGATTGCCATAAACATCTAAATGTGTGCAAATTAGAAAAACTGAAGGAAATGGATAAATTCACAATCTCCCAAGATTGAAACAGGAAGAAATTGAAACTCTGGACAGACCAATATAAGCCATGAAAAACCTGCCTACCAAAAAAAGTCTGGACCAGATGAATTCACAGCTGAATTCTACCGAACGTACAAGGAAGAGCTAGTATCCAAACTATTAAAATTATTCCAAACAATTGAGGAGAGACTCCTCTCTAAGTCATTCTATGAAGCCAACATCATCCTGATACCAATAAATGGTAATGACAACAAAGAAAGAAAGAAAACTACTGGTTGGTATAACTGATGAACATAGATGCGAAATCTCCAATGAAATACTAGCAAAGCACATTGAAAAAATTATTCATCATGATTGGGTGGGCTTTATTCCCAAGATGTGAAGCTGGTTCAACGTATGCAAATCAATACACATAATCCACCACAAAACAGAAGTAAAAACAAGAGTCGTATGATTATCTTAATAGACACAGAAAAAAAAAATCCAGCATCTTTTCATGATAAAAATCCTCAGCCATCTAGTCACCGAAGGAACATTTTTCAAAATAATAAGAGACATTTAGGACAAACCCACAGTTAACATCATACTTAATGGGCAGGAGTTAGAAGGATTCCCCCTAAGAACTAGAACAAGATAAGTATTTTCATATCTCATCACTCCTATTAAACATAGTATTAGAAGTCCTAGCCAGAGCAATCAAAAGGCAAGTGGAAGAAGTAAAATAGGAAAGGAGAAAGTTAAGTTATTTCTCTTTGCAAGTTGTATAATTTTATATCTAGAAAACCTAAAGATTTCACCAAAAAAGCCCTAGCACTCATAAGCAACTTTAATAAAATCTCAGGACATAAAATCAACACTCAAAAATCAGTCATATTTCTATACACCAACAAAGTTCAAGCTGAGAACCAAATCAAGAAAACAATCTCATTTACAATAGTTATGCACACACACAAAAATACCTTGGAATACATCTAACCAAAGAAGTGAAAGATCTCTACAGCAAGAACTACAAAACACTGCTTAAAGAAATTAAAGATGGTACAAACAAATGGAAAAACAATCCATGCCCATGGATTGGAAGAATCAATATTATTAAAATATCCACATTGCCTATAGCAATCTACAGTTCAGACATGATCCTATCAAACTACCAACATCATTTTTCACAGATCTAGAAAAAATAATACTTAAATTCATATAGAAGTAAAAAAGAGCCAGAATAGCCAGAGCAATTCTAAGCAAAAAGAGCACACCTGGAGGCAACACACTGCAGGACTTCAAACTTTACTACAAGGCTACAGTAACCAAAACAGCATGTGACTGGTACAAAAATAGACACATAGACCAATGAAACAGAATAGAGAACTCAGAAATAAAACTGCTGTCTTGCAACCATCTCATCTTTGACAAAGTCGACAAAAACTCAATGTATCCTGGGGAAAGGACATCCTATTTAGCAAATGATGCTGGGAAAACTAGTCAACCATATGCAGAAGAATGAGGCTGGACTCCAGAACTGGTAGTATTGTAGAGGCTATTCCCCAGAGGCCCATGCCAGCAGCAACATCATGCCAGTTTTCTTTGAGAAAGTGGCTCTAGGACTCCTCTCCTCCATTTGGGAGACATCATTGGGTTCCAACCAGTTCCAGGAGCTACAAATGTAGAGATGGCACGGACCGTGAGACCAGCGGACCTAGGAGCAAAGTTCACCTTGGAGCTGTGTGCCCCAGCACTATCATGTCCAGTTCTGAGGTCTGGGGAAGATTCCTGAACTCTGTACTTCACTCTCCTCCTATATGAAATGGGAGGATAAGCTAAGGCTGACTTATTCACCATTATGTGTGGCCATCTCCCAGCACTGGGTCCTGTTTGCCATTCCCTTGGTTTGGAACCTCCCCTGAGGATTCTAGACGCTCCTCTTTACTGTTTAAAAGGTTTCTTCAAACACTTAAAATAAGTGGGCCAATCTTTCCCATCAAGAAGAGTAGGCCTGGGACCCACACCATGAGAAGGTCCATTGTCATAAAGGGAAGAAGATGAGGAGAAAGGAAATTGAAATTGCAGCAGCCATTTGAGAAGGGTCCAAGAGGTTCCTCTTTGTACACAATCCAGGTAGAGATTTAGATACAGATCTGAAAGCCAGTCAGCAGTGAGGTGGCACTATTTATAGCCTTGTTCCCAGGGAGTGGCTCTCAGTCCTGCTCACCACTGGGGACAGGTGACAGGGTGGGGTCAAAGAATGTTCCTTTGCAGCATCTCACTCCTCCATTGTTAACTTGTTGTGTGACCTGAGACAAGCTCCTTCCCCTTTCTGGGGAACGTACCCAGAGCCAGGGGATTTGATGATCCCAGTGCCAGGAAGGCTCTGCCAGCCCCAGGGTCCTCACCCCTTTCCTACCATGTGCTTCATCAGATTATAATGGGTTCCCATTTCCACTCTAGGTCCAAAGTCCTAGCCTGGCATTCAAGTTCTCCTAGCATAAACCAGGCCTCTGAGCACGCCACATCCCCTGGGCTGGCAGTAGAGAAACTGCCCTGGGCAGAAGATTCTCTGGAAGTTCAGAAACAGCAGGCACAGCCCCGGAAGTGGGCCAGCTCCAAACCTCTTTCCAAAAGGTAGTGAGAAACATGGCTACTGTACCTTGACCGTGTCCAGAGGGTGGCCGACGACGACACTGGCTGCACCTGTGGATCACAAAAGAACAACTGTTCACTCAGTCCTTGAACTTCTGGTTTGCACAAGTTTGCTCTTGGGACAGAACAGAGAACTCAGACAAAATAGTCACTCATTCAGTCAATGGTCAGTCACTGGAGGTGGCCTCCAGTGTGCTAGGCACTGGCTCAGGCACCAAGGAAAGCCAATAAAATGGAGTAGAACCTTGCCTCAAGAAGCTAGCACCCTTAAAAAGGGAAGTGAAGGTACTGGGACAATTGGATATCCACATGCAAAAGAATGGAGTTAAACCCCACCTCATACCATATACAAGAATTAATTCAAAGTAGTTCAAAGACCTCAATTATAAAGAGCAAGAATATGAAACTTTTAGACTAAAATATAAGAAAAAATATTCATAACTTGAGATTTACAATGGACTCTTGTAACTAACACTAAGAACACAAGCAACAAAAGAAAGAGTAGATAAATTGGACTTCATAAAAATTGAAAACTTTTGTGCATCAAAGAACACTCTCAAGAAAATGAAGACAACCTACAGAACTGGAGAAAATGTGTACAAATCATTTATTTGATAAAGGTCTTATATCCAGAATATATGTAGAATTCCCACAGCTAAAAAAAATTTAATGAGCAATGAACTTGAATAGACATTTCTCTAAAGAAGATATACCAATAACAAAAAGCACATGAACAGATGTTCAACATCATTAGTTATTAGGCAAATGCAAATCAGCATCACAATGAGAGTCACCTTCATACCCACTGGAATATCTATACTTTTTTTTAAAAAATGGAAAATAAGTGTTGGCAAGGATGATGTAAAGAAATTGAAACTCTTGGACATTGCTGGAAGAAATACAACATAGTTCAGTCACTGTGGGAACAATTTGGCAGTTCCTCAAAAAAGTTAAACATAGAATTATAACCTGACCTGGTAATTCCACTCCTAGGTATACATCCAAGAATTAAAATCAGATATTCAAACAAGTACATGCATGCACCCATGTTCATGGCAGCATTGTTCACAACAACCAAAAAGTTGAAACAGCCCAAATGCCCATCAACTGATGTAAGGATAAACATGTGAGATATGCACACAAAGGAATACTGTTCAGCAAAGAAAAGAAACTGCTGATAAGTGCTACAGTATGGATGAACCTGGAAATTATTCTGCTACATAAAAGAGGCCAGACACAAAAGACAGCATATTGCGTAATTCTACTTAAATGAATAATCCCGAATAGGTAAGTCATAAAGACAGAAAACATGAGTGGCTGCCAGGGCTGGAAGGAGGAGGGCATGGGAGTAACTGTTTAATGGGTACAGAATCTCCTTTGGTCATGAGGAAAATGTTTTGTAACTAGATAGAGGTTGCACAGCATTGTGAATGCACTAAAAACTGCTGAATCTTACACTTTAAAATGTGAATTTCAACTTAAAAGAGAGGGTATGAAGAGAAAACCCAGAAAATTCTCAGTTACCTGCAGGTTCCTTAATTTCTCTATGCCTCACTTTCAGCATACAATAGAAATAATAGCGTAGAAAAGACAGCACCTACCTCATGATTCCATTATAAGAGCGAAATGAATAAGAGAGAGAGCCTGACACTTGTAGGATGCTCCAAAATGAATGCTATCACTATAGGTTTTTTTTTGAAAAAAGAAGACCCCTTTAGAAAGGTGATGAATATGCTGTGCCTTTTCAAAGAAAAAAAAATGCATATCCATATACACAGTCACAAAGCCTGTACAATTTGGAGGGAACAAGGCTAACTCAAGGCCGCCTAGATGAAGCAGCCCTTGTTGTAGAAGCAATGACTGAGGATGAAACAGGAGTTATTCTTAAAGGCAAATTCCTCATCACACAGATGAGAAAGGAAATGTCTCTGTTAAGCAGAGGTAACTTAACCAGGTAAGGTAGGTCAGGGGTCCAGTAATATTAGATATTTACAAGGACAGAGAAACTGGCTCATCCCAGAACCATGGTTCCCTGAGCCCGGAACCTTCTGCCCTTCTCATCCCTGCCTTCCCACTGAACTGGGTAGGAGCAGAGACATGATGAGCAGGAAGAAAGTCTCCCCTTGCAGAAGCCCTTCCCGGCAACAGTGTCTCTCTGTCCTGCTTACCACCACTGGGAACAGGTGGCAGGGTGGGGTCAAAGAATGCTCCTTTGCAGCATCTCACTCCTCCGTTGTTAACTTGTTGTGTGACCTGAGACAAACTCCTTCCCCTTTCTGGGGAACGTACCCAGAGCAAGGGGGCTTGATGATCCCAATGCCAGGAAGTCCCTGCCAGCCCCAGAGTTTTCACCCCCTCTCCATCATGTGCTTCATCAGATTATAATGGGTTCTCATTTCCACCCTAGGTCCAAAGTCCTAGCCTGGCATTCAAGTCCTCCTAGTATAAACCAGGCCTCCGGGGACCCCCATCCCCTGGGCTGGCAGCAGAGAACCTGCCCTGGGTAGAAGATTCTCTGGAAAATCAGAAACTGCAGGCACGGCCCAGAAGTGGGCCGTGAAGACTGCAGACAGTCCTTGGTGCCAACCTTGGCCAGCATCCCCCCGTCACTCATTAGTCCACCCATCTGAATGCAGATTTAGAAATGGGATTACCAAGTCAGTGGCTTCCAGGCTCTTCAAAAATGTGGGGAATGTAATATTAAAATGTTGCCATGCAAGGTTGTAAGGAAGGCAAAGAGCTGTAGACAAGTACAGGATCTAAAACCCTGGCGCCAGAATGCCGGGGTTGCAATCCCAGTGTCCATGCTAGATGCATGACCTTAGGCAAGCCAGTGAATTTCTCAGTATCTCAATTTCTTCATCTGTGAAATGGGGATGAAACAGTACCTATCTGACTGAGGTTGTTATAATAATTAAATAAAATATATAGACACCAGAAACCCCATATTGCAGGATTCAATTGATATAAAATATTCAGGAAAGACAAATTTATAGAAAGTAGATTAATGGTGTCTGAGTGGGTTGCAGGGGGGCTCAACCGCAAATGAACATGAAGGATCTTATATGGGGGAATGGGAATGTTCTAAACTTAATTTACGGCAATGGTTGTACCACTTGATAACGTTACTAAATATCATTGCATTGTTCACTTGCAATGGATGAATTTTATGATACATAAAATAGAACTCAATAAAGTTGTGTAAAAAGTACATATACAGCACTTAAACAGCACCTGGCACCTCCTAAGTGTTCAGTGTTACCACCCTTATCATTTCATGGAAGCAAAAAAAAAAGTATATTAACATCAACAAAGTCTGGAAAATCTCAGAAAGAATAAAGGGCAGTTCCCCAGTTGCTGTGTGAGTTGGGGAGGGCCCATGAGTTATCACATCTGGGATTGCGGGGGGGTCTCTCTCTAATCAAAGGCTTGGAGCTACTCGGACTCAGCCCTGCCCTCCATTCTCAAACTAAGCCATTTGCAGCCTTAGTAAAGTTGATCTGTTTGTGTAAGGGACAGTAAGGAAAGGATCTCCTTTCTCTGCCTGCTTCTCAGAATGGTGAAAGAATTGTCCAGTCAAAAGGAGCCTGAATACGCCCAGTGGGTCTCAGGCAGCAGCTCCTGACTGGTAAAGTTAGGAGAGGCAGATCTCAGCCCAACCCAACAGCAATGGTGCCAACAGAATAACCCACCATGAAGAGAGTCACCTTTGCTCTGGAAGATGTGAAGCAGGGGCCCTGTAGTCTACTGTGGGGGGAAAGAGGTGGCCTCCTGCTAGATGGGAGGGGAGGACCTGAGAATCTATCTGATTTGTGGTTTTTTTAATCTTATTTTCTTTTCCTCTGGGGAAGGGCTGCGTTTGCCAACATCTTTTTTTTAGAATAAACCTCTTAGATGGGTGCAAAGTAAGATCATTATATTTTACAATTAGCCAAGTCCTTCAAACTCCCCCCTCCTTCAATAGCTGAAAAAAGAGGAATAGGCCTGCTGGAAAGAATGGAGAAGCAAGGGAGTTAGCACAACTCTTGCCCAAGCAACCCATCCGAGGCCCAGCAAAGAGAGGCTCCAGGAGCCTGGAGGAGGGACCAGCAGAATGGACAGTGCCCGCAGGAGGGGCCTTGGAGGAAGGCGACAGGCTGATGGCCGAGGGCGGCTGAAGACGGGAAGGGATCCCGGGGCTGGCAAGGAGCACCTGGAGCCCTGCACTCCGCTCCCTGCCCTGCGCGCTCCACACCCTCCAGGCGGGGCGCCCCCTAGGGAGGGTTCGACCAGGAAGCTGGGCTCCCCGCCAGCCGGCGCCCAGGGACCGGTTGCCAGGCGCCACCTTCACGCACGAGAGCCCGCGGCCACATCCCTAAATTCAGGTGTGCGCACCCGGTCACCGAAGGGTGTGTACGCGCCTGGAGGTTCCATTGGCTGTCGGCTTTGACTGGCAGTTTAATCATTACCGCAAGTTGCGCGGGTCCCAACTTTGAGGCAAATTGGAAGCTCGGGGTGACTCGCTGAGAAGGTAAGCCCGGAGTTTTGCTAACTCGGGCAGTAGACCTGGAACTAACTGCAGGACCCCCCGAGAGGACTCGGGGAGGGGTCACTCCCAGCAGCAGGGGCGCACTCCGGGGCGCGGGATGGAGTTCCGCGCGGTGCAAAGCCTCCTGCCCCCGAGTGCGGCGGACAAGCTTGTCCGGGCCGGCGCTGGTGCGGGGGTCCCCGGTGAGTACACTCACCTCCAATCCAGCCTGCCGCGAAGTCTTCCAGCTGGAAGCTGCCCATGGCCGGGGCCGCGCGGCACCTCGCCCTCCCGCAGCCGGGGCAATGCCTACTCAGTTTCTGTGGGGCATGGCCCGCGGGCACCGGGGCGCGGGAGGAAAAAAGTCGGAGACGCTGAGCACACTGCCTACTGCAAACTCAGTCCCGAGTCACCCGCCGCGCGGGCTGCCGCCCTCGCCTCTCCCGGAGCCCGCGGGAGGCTGACAGCACGCCCCCAGTGGACCTTAAAGGCACAGCACTTTAGCGGAACGCACATCCAAGCCCAGAAGCAAGGGTCACCGCGTGGAATTCCCTTAGTCCTCCCTTCTCCCGGTCACGCTCTCCCTTGCCAGCTTCAGAGCCTCAGCTGAAGGGAGGCCAAAGTGTCAGCACCTCTCCAGAGGTGGCACTTGATGGGGCGCTCATGTCTCCCTGGGATGGACTTGCAGTGCTGATTCCAATCAGCTGCAGACTCTTCCCTATCCTAACCCTAAGCAGTGATGCCTTTTTGCCCATCCCAGCCATGTCCTGCTCAGTGACCTGTGCCCAGAGCGAGTACCTGGGGGTCCAGGATCCTGTCTGACAGCTATAGCTGGCCTCAGCTCCCTGCCAGGCCCTGGCTCAGCCTACTTGGTAGGCAGACCCTGCACTCAGCCAGGCCCCCAGCTGGGAGGGAGGGGGCGGCCTGGCTGTTTGGAGGGGCATTTGCTCCAATGGGAGCTTCTTCCCCAGCCCCTAAGGAAGATGAGTTGATGTCCTTCAGTATCTCGCTGGTTTTCAACAGGGACTCAGTCTTGGATCCTAGCCAAGACACTCCAGGGTTGACAAGGCTAGTGAGGAATATGGTCCGGAGGAAGGGGCCTTTGCTGGGCCTTCTTTTGTCCCACTTTAATACCTGTCATGTCACGCAGGTGAGCAAGCAGTGGCAGCCAAACAGGTCTTCTTCTTCCGAAGCAAAACAGAGTCTGACCACTGAAGCTTGATCACACAGGTCCACTCTCTGTGTGCCAGGGGTGAGGTCTGCAGGAGGTGGAAGGGTCCTCCTGCAGACCTCACCCCTGGCACACAGAGAGTGGACCTGTGTCTGGATGGGAAAGCCAAAGCCAGCCCTCTGAAGAAGAGCCTGGGATAGAGCCATAGGCCTGTCTGGGGGTGATCTAGCAGCGTCCCATGGAGGGGTAGAAATGTCACACGCCATCCCTGAGCCTCTACTTTCTGCTGCACGTGATGTCCCACTCAGTCTTGAGGCTTCAGAATTGCCATTGGCATTGACCCTGAGCTGTGCCCATACCTGGGGTATGTGCCTGAGACAGTATGAGACATGAAAGATCTATGACGAGTGGCCCTTCAGCGAGTTCACCATTGGCATGAATCCACAAGCGGAAAGGCTGCCAATTCCCAAGGCCCACTCTCTTGGAAGACCACTTTAAGGAGTGCCAGGAAGATTATCATTCCCTCAGTCCTGTGTCAGCACCAATTAGGGAGGTCCTGAATTGGCAGGCAGTGTCTCTGGTGGCCCCAAGATGGCTTCCCGAGCCCAGAAAGCTGCTGCTTGCACTGCTAATGAGCTGGAGCACAGCGGAAGGAGTGGGCTGCCTTCCAGAAAGAACCGCTGTGCTTCATTCCCCAAAATGCACTACAATTCTGCCCATGAGGCACATCACCCAGGGAGGCAGGGGAGAACCCAGGCTCAGCAGCAACCAAGGGCCAGGCCTGGAGAATCCCAGACCGCCTGGCCGTGGACCCAGGCAGAAAACTGGCTCTGGGGAAGGGACCTGGGCCGTTCATTCTTCCTGGCCACCTGGCTTAGAGCAGCATTTGCAGTGGCGCCATTCACATTTGTATTCTACCCTCGGGAGAGGGCAGGGCAGCCATGACCATTACACACAGGGAAATAAACTGCACAGAGAGATCCACTCCTTGAGTTACTAGGGTCAGAAAACACACACACACACACAATTTTTTTCACCCTCAGTTCTTTCCCTAAAGATCAACTCTCAGAGTACCTTCTGTAAGGTCGGAGGTACCGGAGGGCGGGGCGGGCCTCGCTTCGCCTCAACAAGATGGCTCCAATCCGGACCAGGCCGAAACTAAGACCCCAGCCACAAAGCCAGCCAGTACCTGTTACAGCGATTCTAGCAACCCCGTTCAGCCAATCGCCAGCAGACGCGACAGCTGTCCCAACCAATGATCGCTCTCCCCAATCCCCCTCACAGCTTTCTCAGCGTGCCCTTTATAAACCCGTCACCCATCTTGCTGGGGGCGACTTCTCCGGCCCACAGCTATATGGACCGGAGAGCCTCGCCCGGGATTGCGCTAATAAATTTTTCTAGGCGCGACTTCTCCGGCCCACAGCTATAAGGACCGGTGAACCTCGCCCGGGATTGCCCTAATAAATTTTTCTTGGCTCCTTTGTTGCCGTTTCGCCTGGTCTGGTTTCGTTGACCTTACACCTTCCACTGCAATGGGGCGTGCAGATGGGAAATGCTGGCAGCATTTGATAACTAAGGACCCATTTCCCATTTTTGTTTTGCCTTACAGGTAACAAAAATTTCCTGGGCACAGAGTCTGTGCCCCTTCCTGCTTTGAGAAAAGTCTCTGCTAGAGAGGAAGCAATCTGTTTGAGATGCTACACGGAGGTAGCTGTGAGAGCTTTGGAGAGTCTACTGTGTTCCAGGAAGCATTCGGGTGTTCAGGTCCAGACTCCGTGAACCAGGAGTCTCCTGCTGGCACCCTGAGTCTATGCAGCCCCACAGCTCCCACCTCCAAAGCACTTTCTCAGCCAAACCCACAGTCCCCTCCCAGTGCCCACCTGTTACACCTGGGCAGCAAAAGCCTAGGCCAGCTACTGGTAGCTGACCTGCGATGGTGAAGGCCCTGCCCTCTCTCCCTGCTCTCCTCAGCTTCTGGAAGCCTGCCTTCACTTAGCGTTCCTTCCTCTTCTCTAGCTGCTCACTTCCCATTCCCTGAAGCCTTCCTGCCCATCCTCAGGTGTGGGTCCCTCAAGCCCTCACCCATCCACACCCCCACCTCTCACCTCCAACCTCCCACCTCATTTCTGAGCCCAGGACCTTTTCTTGACTCAACAACTCCCACTGGAAGGCCCCATGTCATCTCTAACTTAGCACATTCCTTGAGGAACTCTGTTTTTCTCTTTCAGCCTAGACCCAGTCAGCCGGTTTCACTGGAACTTTGGATGCCATCCTCAATTCCTTCCCCCCAAGCCTTCCTCCTACCATAAAGTCTCAAGGCTCCATCTCCTCCATGTCTCTAACATTCAGCCCTCACTGATGTCTCCTTACACGGCTCAGTCCAACCCTGGGCCACTTCTGCTGGGATCACAGTAGACAGAGGCCCTTGGGTCTCTCTGCCTCTGTCCTGTGTCTGCGTCCACCTGCTGCCACATTGAACCTCTGAAACCTTGAATCTGCTCTATTTAGTGAGCTCTAATGACTCTCGGTGCCCTTGTGCGTAAATGCCAGTTCTTCAGGATGGGATGTGAAGTTCTGTAAGACCCAGGTCTGGTGGCCTTTCCACTCCTCACTCACCACCCAGCCCTCCCCCTAAGCCTGAGCCCCACCGGGCAGTGCTCCCCCATATCCTATATTCTTTGAATGCATGTGAGTGACTGTGCCCGTGCTTGTGGGGAACATCCCTTGCCCCTTCACCCCTGGCTGCCCCTGCACCTTACTTCTTTGAGAGTCAACTTAGCTGTCACCTTCCCCTGACAGGTCTTCCTTGGAGCACTCATCACCCCACTCCACATGGGATCTGTTAGCTCTCAACTGTGTTTCTGGAGTATTCTAGGCATGTCCATATTGCTGCTGCAGCACTCATGGGGCCATCCAGGTGGAGGTGTTGAGTAGAGAAATAGTCATGAACTCAGAAGCAAGGTGGAGGGTTGGAGTTGAAAGATAGGAGTGTGGACAGGTGAGGCCCCAAGGGACTGGAATCTAAGGATGGGTAGGAGCAGAGGTGTCAAGGAACAAGAGGAGAACAGCTAGAGAAGGGGGAGGAAAGCCAGGCCAAGGCAGGCTTCCAGAAGCAGAAAGGAGCAGGGGAGTAAGGGGAGGATCTTTACCACAGATGGTGAGCCCATGGAAAACAGGCACTGCCTTCTCCCCTGGGCCTGCAGAGCCTGGTCTGGGCCTGATGGATGTCAGTGCTCAGTCAGCTGGCCCTTAAATAGGGCAGCCATGGGGCAGAGTCTGAAGGGCCTGCTAGTGGCTAGCAGCCAAAGAGAGAGTTCAGGCATGAAGCAGGGCTGAAGAGGCAGCCACACCACTCTGGGCGCCAGGCCTCCCCCAGGCCTTTCCTGGAGTGTCACAGAAGCCTGGCCTCTGCCAGGGCCTCAAAGGTACCAGCTGCTTTCCCACCTCAGGGCCTTCACACTCACCACTTCCTCTGCTTACAACTCCCTCTCCATGCTCCTCTCAGGGCCAGCCTCTACTGCCTTCAGGCCTATGCTGATGCATCCTCTGATCAGAGGCCTCTCCAGACTCCTCAGTGGAAGCCAAGACCTAGTTCCCCCTTCTCAAGACATCCTGCACCTCTCTCCTCCTTCTAGCTCTCACCATGTTGCTCAGACATCCTTGTGCAGTACTTGGTTGCCCCAAAGGGTAGGGCCCATCTCACTTGTCCCCAAGGTCCCACTGCATTCTCGCGCTCTGCTACAGAACAGATAGGTGGAAATTACTCTTGACTGGGGGCAAACGATTGAATGAAACAGGACCACACACATGCATTGTCTTTCTTAGGGCACTTATCCCTGCTGCATCATTTCTGTGCTGGCCTCAACAATGGGAGCTCTGAGGTTCCTCCCTGACTCTGATGGGAAGGAAGAGGAGCACACGTGATTTTATGGATTCTATGTGAGTTTCTCATTGGGAGCAAGACTTCTCCCATTATTGATAGTACTTTGAGGAGGATGTCCAGAGCATGTGCAGACTGACTTTGCCCACCACCTGTCTAGTTTGAGGCCTGAAGCCAAGACACAGAGACAGAGGTGAGTGGCTGTGAAGTGAGGGAGCCAGCAGCTGGCGGGGAGGCGGAGTCTGGGCTCTGATCCTGGTGCTGTTGCTGACTCACCTGGAGCCATGGGAAAATCCAGGCTCCGACTTTCACCCTTGGCTTTTGGAAGGTAGGGATAGTCCACTTCTCGGAGATGTTCAAAGAAGTCCGAAATTCTGGGCCACCAAGACACCTGCTGTGGCTGTCTTGTCAAGATGTGCCAGAAGAGGGCACTGGCGCACAGCACTTGAGGCTCAGGCGGAAAAGACAAGCGTGGCAGCCCATTCTGGACATTTTCCTGGCCCAGTTTCACTGGCACTTGCTGGCAGAGAGCCAGACTCAGTATATACTTAGGAAATGAAAGGCATGGAGGTCCAGGAGGCTGAGAGAGGATTCTGGGGGTGCCAGATAAGGACTCATCTGAGGCATCTTGGGAGCTGTGTGCTTGGAGGGTGGAACAACCCAGTAAAGAGTGGTGGTGTCTCCATCTCTTTACCTGCCTGAATTTGTCAAAACCTCAGGTGATCCTGGCTTTTTCCACCTTGGGGCTCCGAGCTGGCACAGTGCTGTATGCTCCATTTACACCATCTTATTGAATTCTGTGAAGCAAGACCCCATTTTATAGATGAGAAGAATGAGACTCAGAGAGGTTAAGCAACATCTCCAAAGCCACACACCTGCTGTTGGACCGCAGGGCCCAAGCTTTTAACCAAGTGCTACCTCCTGGTCAAGACTCAGGGAGTGGAGATGATTTTCCCAAAGGCCCTTGCCCTCACCCCTCTGCATAAATGCCCTAGCTTCTCTGCCTCAGTTTCTCTACCATCAGTGAGATGGTATTAACATTATCCCACTGGATGGTATTTGTATAAGATCGTGGAGCAGATGACTCAGTCATCAGGGTAAAAATCATCTTCCCCAAGTACCATCCCAGTGCCTTGGGCTGCCCTCGGGCTTTCTTTTCTGAAAGGGTCCTCTGGGCCAAGGCTGGTTCTGTGGATATCTGAGAACAGGAATTGCTGACTTTCCTCTGCCTTTTCTTCTCTGCTGAAGGACACAAGTGGACCGGTGCTGAGGATAAGTGGATGCCAGACTGGTCAGGGGGGCAGGTAACCTGGGCTGGGGAGATGTGGAATTGAGGAGTTTCTGTGGGAGAAGCCATGGGAGTGGAGGAGGAGCCACTGCTGCTTTTTGGGTCACGTCTAGAAGCCCTGCTGAGCACCTGCTGTGTGTCAGACTTCCCAGAACACAGAGGAGCTCGTGGTGCTGACTAAGAGAAGAGTGATGTCCTGGAAAGTCTACTCCATCTTCTGCCATGGGGCGGTCTTCTCTGCCATGCACCTGTCCAACATCAGCCGCAGAGCTCGGGGGAGGCAAGCCTCACACCATGCCAGACCTGAACAAGAGTAGAGGGCAGGAGGTGCCAAAGAAAATCTGGAGGGCAGACCCAGAAGCCTTGGGAAGGAGGTGGCACTTGTGCTGGTGCTAAAAAGGCAAGCTGGGTTGTGACCGATGGAGGAGGGCACAGCAGGCAGAGGGAATAGCTTGAGTATGTCAGGTGGGAGAAAGCAGAGAAGCCAGCAGTGGAAGGGAAGGCTTGGAGTCTGATTCCTGAGGACCCTTCATGGCAGACGAAGGTCTAGGGTATGATTCTGTAGTCAGTGCCATCTGCAGGTTCATGGCAGTTCTTAGTCCTACTGCTGCTGCTGTGAGTGAAAAAAAGACCAATCTCAGGGGCCAGCTGCAGCTCACCTGGGAGAACCTCCCAGTCCATGCTGAGGCAGGCTCAGGTTCCTTGCAACCAGCATGTGCTCTCTGCCAGGATCTGGTGATTTCGCCTGGGGGAAGTTGAGGCCTGTGCCTGTCCAGCCCCTTGAAAGGGCTGTGCTCCCTTCCTCACACCACCTGAGAATGGGCATCCAGCCTCACCTAGCACAAGCTCACTCCACCCTTCAACCAGCCTGTACCTGGACATCCTCATCTGTGCAGTGGGGATGAAAACTGCCCCTCGCTCAAGCTGTAGAGTCAGTGAGTCGATACGCGTCGAGTGCTCAGCACCGTGGCAGAGTCAGCCCTCACCGCTGTCATGGGCATGTGTGTCCTGCATGTGCTCAGGTCTGTGTCAGCACATGGACAGCTCCCAGTCCAGGCCAGCGGCTGGCCCAGAAGAAAGCTGCCCTTCCAGATGGGCCGACCCCTTGCCCAGATCCATCCTGCTCCAGATCCTTCCTGCAAGTGATTTCCTTGAGAGAGTTCTGCAGCCTCGAAACACTCCAGAGGTCTCTCCAACCCCCTAGACAAGTGAGACTCCCTCCTGCTTGTTCAGTGGCTGGTGACAGGCAGTGCAGGATCCCTGGCCCACCCACTCATGTTCTGGATGCCAAACACACACAGGAACAGAGGGACCCACCTTGAACCCAACTCAGACTGCACAAGGTGAGTTGCCCCAGTTTCGAACATACACATGGACACCTCCCAACCCAGTCTGTTCCTGTGGGAGAGTGAGGGCCAATGCCAGCCTCTTGATAAGGCCCAGATCCATCTCTGTGGAAAATAAGAGGAAAGAGGCCCATCTCCCCACTCCAAGAACAAAGCTAAGGGATTTTCCTGGCAAGGTTACCTTTGTCTATTATAATACTCCCAACCCCAAATGCCCCAACCAAAGGGAAGTCACGGGAAAGAGTGAAAATCGGGTTTTAAAGGTTTTGGTGTCACTCTGGTGTGAATGGTTGATTTCTCTCCTTTCCTACTCCTCAGCTTCTCCAGCTTTGGGAAGAAGGGTGAGCAGCCCTGGATGGAAGAACAGGAATGCACATGTAAGAGTCAAGAGGAGGAGAGGAGATAGGAAGCCAGCGCCCTGGGGCAGAGTGACTGCGAACATGGGACACTTAAGTGTGCCTGGGCACTCAGGAAGTTTCAAATGAGAACCAGGGTCATCGGGCTTGGCCCTAGGTGTGGGCAGAGTCAGCACCTACTCTCCACATTCGGGTGTTTCAGCCAGGTTCTGGGGGAGCCTGGACTGGAGGTCAGGCCACCAGCAAACCAGTCCACAGGGTCCAAGGAGGCAGGGCCCAGCAGACAAGCCTCTGCATCCCCATCCCTGCCTGCTGCTTCCAACGGTAGGGGTAGGAAATATGCAGAGGCAATGAGGGAGAGGGAGAGAGGGTGTCGGGGGAGGCCTGGCAGGCAGCATCTGGTTTTTTCATGCTCTGTGCAGACCCACTGAGAGGGCAGCAGTAAGGAGGTGCTTGAGGATTTGGGCCTGAGGTCACAGGGCTGGTGTGCATTCATCTCTGCTGTTTGTTAGCTATTTGTTAGCTGTGTGAGCTCAGACACACTACTTAACCTCTCTGAGTCTGTTTCTTCATCTGTAGAAAGAAGATGCCACCAGAGTCTACCCCTAAGATTTATGAAGTTGATCTCTATAAGCTGGCTAGTACATGGTAAATGCTCAATAAATAGAAGATTCAAGTATCACTCCAAAGCATCAAATTAGGGCACCTTGCAGTAATATGATTTATTTACTGAACCAGCTCGTGGGTGTCCACCCTTCAGTTGTTTAGGCGGCCCCAGATCCCTCTGTCTGAGCTTGGGATGGGCTGTTTTCTCTCTCTGAGCTTGAGACAGGCTACAGAAGGAATGGTCTAAGGTCGGAGAGCAAGACAAGGCAGACACTCCTCTGTGGAACCACTTTTGGTGTGGCAAGGGTGGGTTATTTCTTGGGGTTGGGGGTGGGGAGATGGGTGGCTGAATGTGGGGTCAGGCTGAGCTTCTCCCCTCTGCTCCTCAAGGAGAAAGTCAAATCCCAGAACTGTTGAGTGGGCCCCCCCAGAATGGAGGCTCATGCTAGCTGGATAGACTGAGAACCAGGGAAAGCCTGCGAGGCTGGGCTATTCCTACTGGCTCTGCTGGGCAGGGAGGTGGGTGTGCCCCATCTGTGGTCATGGGTACTGAGGCAGAGAGAATGAAGGCTTCAGGGCTGAGGTCTAAGGCCAGCTATGGTCCCAGGGGCAAACCACTGACTTATGAGAACCTCACCCCCTGTTGCCATCTACCCTTGCTGATGAGTAGGTGCCAGGGCCCGTTCTCCAGTGGCTCCTGTTCAACTGTCTCCTGCTTCCTCACAGTGTGGCTGCACCGGGCCTGGGCAATGGTTGCCCCTGGTGCCCAGACGGAGAGGCAGGAGGCCCAGGGCCAGTGTGCAGCCACTCCTCCGGGGTTCTGTAGTAAGGCACAAATCCAGAGGCACAAGGGACATGGCCTCTGGAGAGAGGGGCGTCCAGGACACTGTCATGGGAGCATTCTGCCGAGACCAGCAGGATGGGGCAGCAGGCCTGTGAATGTGAAGACCCAGAGGTGGAATCCGAGTGTGCCAAGGCAGCCTGGGTCAGAATACAAGATCGTCAGCCAGATGCAAGCCCCGCTCCCAGGCTCATGTCCAGATACCCAGGATTAGCCCGTGCCTGCAACACCACAGTGGCAGTCCAGGAAGAAGGAAAGGTCTGCTTCTGCTCTGCACTCAGGGAAGCACTCAAGGATGCTACCCGTCCACAGGCACGCAGCCGGGAAGGGTGTGTCTGGGATCAGAACCCACCTATCTCACCTCTATCATCTTTACAGTCATGGGACACTGTACCCAGCTGCCGTTCCAGGTTCGCTACTTGCTAGCGATGTGTCCTTAGCCAAGTCACTTAACCTCTCTGAGGCTCATTTTCTCATTCATAAGATGAGACTAATAATACAATTTATCTCATAGGATTATTAATAGGATTAAAGGAGATTATGCATGTGAAGCACATGTCTGGGCACTAGCATGTCCTAAGGACCAAATACGCTTCTGTGAGCTCAGCCACAGGCTCCGCGTTTCAGGTTCATGGTCGTAGGTGACTCTCACAATGGCTCGATTGCTGCTGCGATTGCTGTCTCTCTTTTATAAGGAAACCGAGGCTGAAGCACCTTCCTGGGCCATGCCCTTAGCAGGTGGCCGAGCTGAGATTGAGTAGGGCAGTTGGCCCTCAGTCTCAGTTGTGTCCTAACCAGTGGCACCCTGCTCTGAGAGACCCAGTAGCCCTTGGGGGACATGGCCAGAAGCTTTCTGGAGTCTGGGCCCCGGGACAGAGGTCGGAAGTATTCCAGAGGCCTGGTACTGCTCGCCCTACCCTTCCGTGGCCTTCTCAACTCACAGAGCGCTTGTCCTGGACTGTCCTCCTGCAGAAGCAGCCAGCTTGAGCCTTCCTCCTGGTGGGTGGGTCTCGGGAGCCCCAGCACGACCAGCTAGGAAGGGCCAGGCTGAGCAAACTCTCCTCCTCGGAGCGGTAGTAAGGGATGAACCCACTGGACAGTTCTGAGTCCTTTGGGAGCAGCGTGTCTCTTAGACACCGGCCTCCTCCCTGGTCTCTGCAAATCTCAGACTGCGGGGCCAGCTCTTCCTCAGCCAGGAGCTGCCCACAGGTGCGGAAGAAAGGCAGGTACTCCACCGCCCCCAGGGTCCCATGGGAGAGCTGGAGGGAGCTGGAGGGTTCCTTTTCCCTTGAATTGGTGGCCAGCAGTTGCTGGGACAGGAACCCTGGGTCCTCCTCCTCCAGGAAGCTCCGAGAGGCAGGGGCTAGGAGCTCAGCCTTGCAGCTCTCCTGGGACACCTGGGAAGAGAAGGTTGTTCCATCTGTCACTGCACCCTAACTTCCCTGCCACCCAGCTCTCTCCCCAATTCCTGCCCCTGCTGGAGGCCAGAGGGGTTGTACCAAGCCCAAATCTGATTGTGGCTTTCCTCTGTGAAAACCCAGCAATGCCTTCCAACCACAGTTAGTTTGCCTAAGAGCCTTGGGGAAATTGGCCCTGTCAACACCTGCAACCTCATCCTGCACACTTCCGTCCTGTCTACTCACTGCAAGGACAGTGGTCTTCTTGCCAGTGCTCAGTCACGCCAAGCTTGGCCCTACCTTAAAACCTGTGTCCATATTTGCTTCTCAGCTTTTGGCTCAGGTGGGCCTTCCTAGCCCCAGCCTCTCCCAGGGTGACTCCAGATCACTTCTCCTTCACTGAAAGGTTCTTCTTGGTCTGTGTAGTCTGTCTGCTCCTGTGTGAGGTGGTCTTATCTGTCTTGTGCTCCTGGTTCACAACAGGCACTCAGCTGATGCTTTTTCACCTAATCTGCTGATCTCAAATCACCTCAGATTCCCTTCATGCTGTACAGTCTAGCCACACAGACCTTCTTTTGGTCCCTCTCATTTGCCAGGCACCTTGCTGCCACAGGGCCTTTGCATGTGCCATTGCTATTGCCCAGAATCTCTTCCTCTCCTTTTTCCTGGGTGGTGACTTCTTCGGTACTTGCCTCAAGGTCACTTTCCCTTAATTTCCCCAGCTTAGTCACATCATCTTATTATTGGTTGCCCTCACTTGATACCCCCCATTCAAAGAACCCACCCATTCCTCTGCTGTGAAACATTTGTCTGCTTGGTTACTGGATTAATATCGCTCATCTTATTGTTACCAATTCCACCAAGGCAAGGTGCATCTGTCTATTCACTTCCATACCCCAAGGACCTAGAAAAACTCTGGCAGGTGGTAGACATCAAATATTGGAAGAAAGGAAAGAGGAGTGGGAGGAAAGGAAAGAGGTAGACAAAAAAGAGAGTATGGGATGGGGTTTAGCCAGGAACTAAGTCCTTACCAGACTCAGTGATGGTAGGAGGGAGAAACCACGTCTCAGGCAGAGGGTGGGGAAGGAGAATGAGGAATTACTTCCCAGGCCCAGAGGGGATGCAGTGCCTGGAGCATCCAGGAGTGAAAAGTCAGCCCATCCCCACGCTGTCTGTCAGGGCCAGACCCAGAGCCCATCAGGCATCCTGCAGGACCCCTCGGTTCCTGAGCGAGTACTCAGGCTGTGCCACTTGTAGATTCTGGTCCCCCAGGAGCACTTACAGTGGTCTGGCTCAGGCCTTCCTGACCCCCACCAGGGCTCTGGGTCTTGAGTCCCCTTCACCTGATACATGCTTTTGTGGTCCATGCTCCCTTCCAACTCCCCGCAGGCAGCCTAACCACTGAGGTCCCCATCCTAAGTCTGAACCCTCGGGAAGTGCCTGCTGGCCTACACGCTGCAAGCTCCTCCGAGCTCCTCCAAGGCCCAGATGCTGCTTGAGGACATCTTGGCTGAGTTTCTGCCACCCCTAGACACTCCATGGTGCTCTACGGTCCTTTCTTTCTCAGGCAATCCTTGGGAGGCCTTAGGGACGGAGATGCCTTTCTAACTTCGCTGTCCTGAGGAAGCAGGACAGGCCGAGCAGCAGCATCAGGGCCTGAGTCCAAGTCAGCCCTACTCCAAAGCCTGTACCCTGCTCACTGCAAATTATGTGTTGCTGTGTGTCCCCTGTAAGTTCAGGTCCTAACCCTGGCACCTGTGAACGTGGCCTTATTTGGAAACGGGGTCTTGACAGACATAATCACATTGAGATGAGGTCACCCTGGGTTGAGGTGGACCCTAAATCCAATGACTGGTGTACTTATAAGATGAGGGAATTAGGGGCACCGACACACAGGTGGAGTGTCATGTGACAATGGAGACAGAGACTAGAGTGATGCTGGCACAAGCCAAGGCACACCAAGGATGACCGGTCATCACCCTCCTTCTAAGAGGGAGGTATGGAGCAGATTCCATGAGTCCCTGAGAAGGAACCAACCCTGCTGATAAGTTTGTGCTGTTTTAAGCCTCCAAGTTTGTGGTAATTGACTACGGCAGTCCTAGGACACTAACACACATAGATTTGTGAGATGGCTTAATTGTGGGGTGAAGGGATTCTACACAAGGTTAGCAGGGCTCTCACGCCACCTGGTGGGTTTGTGGGAAGGTCCACTGCCATGGCTATGGTCCGATCTGTGGGTAGGCTCACGTCTTACTCTTCCCACCATCCAGTGGGTAATGGCAGGGCAGACCCTCCCTGTGGCAGACCAGGCTCTCCCAAACTCAGTCTTTCCTGCCAGGGGCCTGGATCCACTTCCCCAGTGAGCCCTGGATTGAAGAAAGCCAGTTGTGCCTCCACCAGGGAGCCCTCAGGAAAACGGCACGGGCACAAGGCTCCTCACATTCTCTAGTGAAAACCACCTCTGGAGTCCAGGTTGGGAGTCCGCAGCAGCACAAAGTTGTGACATGATTCCACCTAATCTTCAAACTCTGACTGAAAAGACAAAGCTTCCCCCAGCAGGCCTCTTCCTCCCGGCCTCCTTGTCACTCTGGCAAATCCTCCTTGGTCTGTGGAGAGAAGATTCCACCATGAAGTCATAAGGCCTGGTACCAGGCCAGAAGGCCAGATGGCCCTGTTACCATGGAGACTCTGCCCAAGCGCCCAACCCCTGTGATCATCACCTGTCTCTTAATTCAGCTTAATCCAGATATCCCCAAGAAAATCAGGGGAGACAAAGGGAATGCAAGCATCTTCTGGAATCAGATCAGCTTGGCATAGCTGGGGCCAATGAGCTCACCCTGGGACTTCCACTCAGAGACTCTTGGAGCGGCCCAGTGCCTCTCTCAGTTCCCTCAGGGCTGTGGCTGAGTCATGGGTCTTTGCTCTTGTCACTCGATGTTAGCTTCCTCTCCTCTGGCGCTTCCCGAGTCACTTATGAGCACACAACGAGACAAGCAGAGCAGTCATGGGAGACTGATTATGTGGGATGCCTGCTTTCTCCCACAGAGCCACCGTCCCCAACTGGGCTCCCAGGCATGAGGCTCCTGCTCAGAGAGAAGAGACCAACATTGCTGACACCTCCTAAGTGTCAGCTACCTCCTAGGGAGGTTCCCATGTGGTGTGTCATGCAGTACTCACAACAAACTTTCAAGTCAGGAAGTGTTCCCACTGCTACTCC
Organism: Carlito syrichta; assembly: GCF_000164805.1. Taxonomy (NCBI): domain Eukaryota; kingdom Metazoa; phylum Chordata; class Mammalia; order Primates; family Tarsiidae; genus Carlito; species Carlito syrichta. The sequence continues at coordinate 137,657 of NW_007253204.1, forward strand.
ATTTTACAGATTGGAGAGTTGAGCCTCAGTGCTGAACTAACCTGGAGAAAGGACTTCAGAGCTGGTTTCTAACCTTGTTTGAGGCAGGAGAGCCCTGACACGCCACCAAGTGTCATAAGGCCTGGACATCCGCAGGACCTCAGATTTCCCTGGGCTGGATTCGAAGCCAGGAGCAACCTAGCCATATTCCCCAGGCCCAGGCAGGGCTCCTCCATCTTTCCTCCTGTGCTTATAGACCCTCAAAATTCCCTCATGTTCATTTATAATCCATCCTCCCTCCATTCCCATCCCTAGGTAACCACTCACCTGTTCTCTGTCACCACAGATTATTTTACATTTCCTAGAATTTTATATAAATGGAATCAAAAGTATGTATTTTTAGTTGGCTCTTGAGATTAGTTCACGTTGTTGCATGAATCAACAGCTCTTTCCTTTTTTGTTGAGCAGTATTCCATTGCATGGATATATCACCATCAATTATTCTACTGTATGTGGCATGTCATTTTTTTTCTAGCTGTTTTGAAGGTATTTTTCTTTATCTTTTTTTTTGAGTTGGAGTCTCACTCTGTCACCCAGACTGGAGTGCAGTGGCCGCTCCCGGCTACTGCAGCCTTGACCTGCTGGGCTCCGGCAATCCTTCCGCCTCAGCTGTCCAAGTAGCCGGAATTACAGGAGCGTGCTGCCACACCTGGCTCATTTTTTGATTTATTGTAGAGATGAGGTCTTGCCAAGTTGCCCAAGTGGGTCTCGAACCCGCGGGCTCAGGCAATCCACTCACCTCAGCCTCCCAAAGCATGGGATTACAGGCTGAGCCATCGAACCCAGTTTATCTTTGTTTTTTTAGCAGTTTATGTGTCTAGGTGTGGTTTTCATTGACCTTATCCTTTTGGTGATTTACAGAGTCTTTTGAATACATTAATTTACACCTTTTACCAAATTTGGGGAGCTTTAAGTCTTTATTTTGTCAAGTATTTTTTCCTAGTCTATTTCTCCTCTCCTGGGATTCCAATAACATATATGCTTTATATATATATTTTAATGTTCTCTCACAGGTCTCTGAGGCTTTGCTCATTTTTTTCTTAATCTTTTCTCTCTGTTCAGATTGTACATTTTCTACTGATCTATCTTTAAGTTTACATATTCTTTCCTCTTGACACCATCATTCTACTATTGAAATCATCCTGTGAAATTCTTTAATTTCGGATTTTGTTTTTTTCAGTTCCAACATTTCTGTTTGGTTCTTTTTTATAGTTTCTATTTCTCTGCTAAAAATATATACCTTTTTTTCATTCCAAATATGTTTTCCTTGACCCTGTGGAACATATCTATAATAGCGTCTTTAAAGCCTTTGATGATTTCAACACATGGGTCACCTTGAGATTGGTATTTATTGTCTTTTCCCTGGAGAACAGGCCATGTTTTTCTGGTTCTTGGGATACTGGGTAATTTTAGATTGTCCCAGACATTTTGAATATCATTTTGTGTAGGCTTTGGGTCCTGTACATAATCCTCTGGAGAAAGTTGATGCTTTTATTTTATTTTATTTTCCTTTCTTCTTTTCGTTTTTTGGGTTGGAGTCTCACTCTGTTGCCCAGGCCAGAGGGCAGTGGCATGCTCATGGCCATCGCAGCCTCAACCTGCTGGGAGTGATCCTTCTGCTTCAACCTTCCAAGTAGCTGGAACTACAGGCATGTGCCACCTCACCCAGCTAACTTTGTTATTTATTATAGAGATGAGGTCTTGCCTTGTTGCCCAGGCTGGTCTTGAACCCATGCGCTCACGCAATCCTCACATCTCAACCTCCCAAAGTGCTGGGATTACAGACATGAGCCATCACGCCCATCTGATGTTTTTATTTTCGCAGGCGATTTAGTTAAGTTCAAGCTGCAATTTGTGTCTTTCCTGCTGTACACAGTGGTTGAAATCTCAGTTCTCTAAGCCTTTGCTGTATTGATTTGGGTCTGTCCCTTGCATGCATTATTTAGCAATTGTGTGCATTCAGTCACACAGAATTAGAGGACCACTTTTCTGGCTATCCACCTTGCTGAATTTCTCTACACTCCATTTCTCAGGGATTCCTGTCCGAGTTACTTTGACCAGAAAGATGGTGTTTCCCCTAGAGTAGCCATCTTTCTGCCGCCACTGCCTTGCTGTAGTGCAATTGGAGTCTGCCCTCTAGGCAAAGCTGAAAGAAAGAGACAGAAAAAGAGAGAGAGAGAGGTAGAGGGAGAGACAGAAGGGGGAGGAAGAAGGTGGGGGGAGGAAGAGGGAGAAAGCCTAAGAAAATACCCCTGCATGGGTCACTTGCCCATGACTTTCCCTTACAATTTGTTTTGTGTTTCTTTTCTAGAGTTCTCAGGTAGTTGGTTTTTGCATTTTGTTTAGCGTTTGGGGGATAGCAAGTGGGAAAAAGGGGTTATAGCTGTAGTGAGCTTACACTACCGTGCTGTAGTTCTTGTTTTGCCCCTTTCTTATACAGTTGTTTGTCTTACTGTTGTGTTGTAAGAACTGTTTGTGTTTGCTGGATACAAGTCCTTTGTCAGAAATATGCATTGTGAATATTTTCTCCCAGGCTGTGCCTTGACTTTTTATTTTATTAACAGTCTTTCTTTGAAAAAAAAATCTTAAATTTTAATGAAATCAAATTCATTACTTATTTTATGTGTGCTTTTTGTACAGTCTATAAAATCTTTGCCTACCCCAAGTTTGTGACTCTTTCTTCCCACTTCTTCAGGTTTATCGCTTTATTTATTTATTTATTTACTTATTGAGTTGGAGTCTCACTCTGTCCCCCAGACTGGAGTGGAGTGGCACGCTCCTGGCCACCGCAGCCTCAACCTGCTGGCCTCTGGCGATCCTTCCACCTCAGCCTTCCAAGTAGCTGGAACTACAGGCGCACGCTACCATGCCCGTCTAATTTTTTTTTATTTCTTGTCTAGATGAGGTCTCGCCAAGTTGTCCAGGCGGGTCTCGAACCCGAGGGCTCAGGCAATTCACTCACCTCGGCCTCCCAAAGCACTAGGATTACAGGCTGAGCCACCGAGCCTGACTAGGTTTATCACTTTAGCTTTTATATTTAGACCATGATTCCTCTTGAGTTTATTGATATAATTTAAGCTGGAATCAAGATTTATTTTTTTCATTTGGATATCTCTTGGGCACAATTAGTTAAAAAGACTTTCCTTTCCTCCACTGAACCTTGGCATCTTCATCAAAAATCAGTCATGTATGTATGAATCTATAGCTAGACTCTCTGTTCTGTTCTGTGGATCTGTACTGACTGCCTTGATTATTGTAGATCAGAGTTTGCTGTGGTGAATTGTCCTGTGCATTGCAAGGTATTTAGCAGCATCTCTGGCCTCTACCCACTAGATGCCAGTATCATACCACCCTCCACCTTCCACAGTTATGACAACCAAAAATGTCTCCTGATATTGCCAAATGTTCTCTGGGGAAAAATAGTCCCCAGTTGAGAACCACTGCTATAAATTTACTACATGCCTTCACAGCCAGAGTAGTCTGCCAACTTTGTTCTTTGTAAAATAAATTTTTATACTTTTAAATTATAAACAAAAATATGTTCTAGATCCTTTGCATTTTCATATAAATTTATGTTCAGTCTATCTTCAATTATTTCAGGATTGTTATATCTCACTTTTTAATATTATCTTTTTTATTTATTGAGGTCTAAGTATATACAGGGAAATTGACAAATACACTGTTGCATTCCAGAAAGTATCTTCAGGTAGAAAGCTAGGGTGACCTTAGGGATCACCTCATTTGTTCTCTTTCTCCACTGAATCATTGTCCTGCGTTTTCTGTTTTTCAAGGCCATTAAAAAATGGTTTCCTATTTTATCCAGTTTTTTAGTTGTTTACCTTGAGAAGGCAAATCTAGTATCCATTACCTCACCATGACTAGAAGCAGAAGTCGCTATAGCCAATTTTAAAGTCACATTTGTTTGAGTGCTTACTCTATGTCAGAAACCATGCTAATCATCTTTCATTGATCAGCTTATTTCTTCATCATCTTATCAGGTCAGTACCATTATTATCCCTATGTAAAAATAAGGAAATAAAACTTAAAGAGGTTAAGAATTTATTGAATAGGAAATCTCCAGTAGTAAATGGTAGAGCTGGAAATCAAAGTTTGGCACTTGGACTCTGAAGCTGAAATATTGAAATGCTTTACCAGTTGTCCAAAAGCACGAAAGGAAAAATGATTTTAGGTGACACACAGGTGAACTGTTTACTTTAGTAGCAAATATATTTAATTTAATGTATGTTAGAAAAAATATAATTACCACATCTAAGTCATGATTTCACAGATACTTTTACTTGGGTAGTTTTTTTTTCATTAAAAAGATGTATCTGTTTAAGTATCTGTATTATGGGTTATAATCAGATATGGCAGGAACATGCAGATGATGGAGAGCATCTGCACTCTGGGACAAGTGCACTGACCCTGCCTACTCCTTCTGGTTTGGTGAATATGGCTCCTGTGTCTCTGTGCACTTGGAAATGTGGATGAATAGAACTAACTTTACGGTGTAAGGGACTTGCACTGCAATTTGCTTTCTTTTTTAAGACATAGGGTCTCATCTGTCCCATAGATTGGTGTGCAGTGGTGCAATTGCAGTCACTGCAGCCTGGACTCCAGTGATCCACCCACCTTGGTCTCCCAAATGATGGAATTATAGCCCGAGCCACCATGCCCCGTCCATGCAACTTGCTTTCTTCATTCCACAGTGTGTGCTGGACTTAGCTCCCACCCATACATATAAGGAGTTTAAAGGCAATCCCTCAGAACTTTCTATGGGGCTGATGCTCTTTTTTACCTGCAAGAAGTTTGGGTGCCTTTAGAGTGCCTCCTTCTCATGGCTGCGGGAAAAGTCAGACTTCCCAGATTTCTACAACCATCCCAGCCTGCAAGGAGCCCTGGAGAAAATGCACCTAACTCACTGTGTGAGATGAAACTTAATCAAACTGGGGACAAAAGCCCTGCAGCTCCAGCATTTGGCTCAACAGAACCCCATCACTGTGGACCCATCACCTGGAGGCCCCTGCCACTTTGCAAGGCACTGGCTTCCTGTGCCCCCACTGAATCCTTGCTGGCCCTTTATGTCCAGAAACCAACTGGGCAGAAGCCAGCTCAGAGATGGAAAATGATTTATACAGGGTTGTAGAATGGTGGAGCCAAGACTCAGCACCAGGCACTGTGCCAAGGAGGCACTTTAAATGAATCTTCACATGTGTCTCTCACAGTCCGTGGGCCAGGGATGCAGATCACCATTCTGGAGATGTGGCACTCAGAGTTAGTGTGGCTAAGTGCCTCGTTCCAAGTCCCTCTGATTCCACAGTCTATGCGTTTAGCCCCTGCACTGCAGGAGGAACATGCTTGCTACTCAGATGGACTACACGGTCTAGAAGGGGATGGACACTAGCTCCTCCAATGCCTCATACCTCACCTGCATAACAGGGACCATTTGCCCTGTCCCGGCAGTAGCAGGTGAGGACAACACAGACAGGAAGTTTGAAATTCCTACTTTCCTGTATTTCCAGGGGTATGTGGTACCCACACTGCTGAGTGCAGTTGGAGTTCTGAGAAAGCAGAGATTCGGGAGGCTGCCTGCAGGAGGCAGAAGGGTTGGACTTCAGCCAATTGACTTTGCACTTCCAGGGACAAATGCCCAAACAGAGGCAGCCAAAGGAATGAGTCACAGAAAAATCCCAGGGACAGAAAACCATGCGGAGACACCACCATATTAGTGCTCTTGGGTACATACCCCCAGCTCACTGAGAAGTTAGTCTCCACACCTAAGGCTCAACCACAGGACAGATTCCATTTCAACTGCAACTTGACTTTCTATGTTGGAGGGAAAAAACCCCAAACCCACCACATTTGTCCCTGTGGTGGCCAAGGTGGACCTTTGTGTCCTTCTTCTGTGGAGTGACACTCTTGCCACCCAGAAGTGGCTTGCAGGGTTTGCTGCAGTTGTTCCATTGGGGCAGAATTCAGACCCTTTGGTCACTGCTCGGGGCCATAGAAGGCAGAACCCTCCTTTCACCACCTGGGGACATCCTCCACTCTCCCACGCTCCTAGCATCACCCACCTGCTTGCCCAGGAGTTTCTCATCTTCTATTTTCCAGGAAAAAGCTCCAGTAAACTTTCTATTCTAAATTACCCCACACAAGGTCATGCTAAGGTTCCCATGACCTTTTAAAGATGTAAAAATCAGCCAACACCTTTGATGTCTTTCATTTCTTCCTGAAAGGATTGATGATGTGTTTGATTTTTCCTTTCTGCCAGACTACCAGATGAGCTGCTCATCAACTCTCTCCTCCGATTCAGATAAGAAGTTTGTCATGTCAGAAGGATGAAATTTCACTTTAAAAGTAATGTCCATTTTTCAACACTGGCAAAACAAAGCTGTAACTTTATGGACGCCAACCATAGTAATGACACCCATGCCTCTTGGGGGTCTCATAGCATTTACCCAAGTCCCTGCTCCCTCTCATCCTTACCTCCCTCCCAGCTCCAGTCCTGACATCTCTCGCCTTCCAGTGTCATCTGGATCCCTCTGCACAGCCTGTGTCACCTGTGCACTGTTCCTTTCTGGGGATCCACTTCTGACCTATTCTCAGCCACTCTCATTCCCACCCTGACTCTGATTGTGAATAGCCACAGCCTCTCTCAGCTGGTCCCAACCTTCCATACTTCCCCAACCCCACCTGCTGCCAGACCTCTTTTTCTAAAATTCTGATTCCATTCCATAGTTTCCTTGCTCAAAACCTTTGGGTGCTTCCTCTTGCTCAGGAAACTTGAATGTAAACTCTCTGGACAGGTGAGGCAGGTCTTTCACAATCTAGCTACCTCTCTTTATGATTGAAAGCAAGCTCTCCACTGCAGACCCTCTGGACTTACTGTGCCCCAACACACCCATCACTGTCCCAACTCTGGTAAGCCAGTTGGGCAGCCACCCCAGATAAGCCAGTAGCCAACATTCTTCCTCCAAGAAACCTCCCTATGGCTACAAATGCTGTATTCATTTGCTCGGGCTGCCGTAACATGGTACCATGGAGTGGATGACTTAAACAACAGATGTTTCTTTTCTTCAGTCCTGGAGGATAGAAGTCCAAGGTCAAGATGGTGGCAAAGGTGGTTTTTTCTGAGGCCTCTCTCCTTGGCCTGCGATGGTCAGCTTCTCTGTATATATTCACATGGTCTCTCTCTGTGCCTGTGTCCAAATTTCCTCTTCTTAAAAGGATACCAGTTACAATGGGTTAGAGCCTACTCTAATGATCTTATTTTTACTTAGGTACCTCTTTGAGGATTCCATCTCCAAATCCAGTTGCATCTGAGGTACTAAGGGTCAGGGCTTCAACATATGAATTTTGGGAGAACACAATACAGCCCATAACAGGTGCTCTGGCCACTCTTCCCCCTTTCTCAGACTGTTATAAGAGAACGACCATGACCTCCTGAGGACAGGAAGCAGACTTCCTGCTTCCCTAGTGCCCAGAGCTTCTCTGAGGCTTTCCCTATTCCCTTCACAGGAAGTCTGCCTTTAAACCTCAGGGTACATTGAGGTATAGGGCTCTGGGGTCAGAAAGGCCCTCCTTTATATCCCAGCTCTGCCACACACCAGCTCTGTGACTCCAAGCAAGGGGAAAGCACTCAGCCTCTCTGAGTCCTCAGTGACGGCAGCTGTAAAATGGGAATAATAACAGCATAAGCTTGTTATGGGAATTAATTTAGAGAGTAGTCATAAAGAATAAGAATAGTGCCTGGACTATATTATGGCCTATAGTAATCTCCACAAAATTATAGTGATTATTATGTGTTAACTCTCCTATGAGTCTCAAAGCTTCTTGCCCACAACCTCCTTGTACAGCGTACAAGGTCTAGGCAGGGACATGAAGTATGGCTTCCTGATGAAGTTGCCATTGCTTTGGGCATATGAGACAGGAAATACTAAATTACATATATATATTCAATAATTAATATATACTCATAATCAATAATTATATATATAATCCCTTTTATTTTTCATTGTGTTATTTTAAAATCCAAGTCATAAAGCCAAATAACTGTTATAAAGATATATGTGACTAGTTACTTTAACACACATTTTATATAAAATGTCCTTCCTAATACTTTTAGATGAGAAGGAAACAACCATATAGCCTATGATTCCTTCAGAGCTTTTGTGTGTAACTTTTCGTGGGAGAAAATAAGTACTTTCCTAGCTATCCACAAGGGGGAAGACCGTTTCCATTTCTTCTGGAAGGGACGCATCGGGTCATCATTAATGATTATTTAAAACCGAGACTTCTCATTTTTTTGTGACTGCTTTCTTCAAAGAAATGAAATTTCCCCCATGCAAGCACAATGCCACTTTTTCAAGCTGACAACTTACAGATGGCCATTAGTTTGAAAACGTATTTCAAAATCACTGACACACATTCTCCTTGCAGTCAATCACTGAGGAGTCTAACAAATGCCACATTCAGAACGTAAGAACATTGTGGTCTTCCCACTAGAAAGTCAAACAAATTATTTAAATTCACAGGAAAGGAAAAAAAAAATCTTTTCTCAACATCAAACAAAACATTCTCTCTTTGAAAATGTAAATCCCTTAAACATATTCAAGAATTTTAACAAGCATCCCAGAAAACTATCTTATTACTCTTTGAAGCCCTCAAAGAATTTTCTTAAAATAGTCACATGCTACTCAGGGTGGGGGAGTAGCCCTTTTAAGTGACAATGGAGGGGGGAGTTCTGCCGCAGGGCCCCAGAAGTCCCCATGCACCCTCTTCCAGAAAGGAAGAGCAGCCCCAAGAGAATCACTAGGCACATGGAAGGGGTGTGGGGAAATATTCTAAAAAGAGTAAGGCACAGGATCCATTTCCCATCTGTTTTGCATCTGGGGTTAGAAATAGGACACAGTGCTCTGAACTACAGGAAGAGCCTAAAAGAAGACGTTAAGAACAGAGAGTTGTGGAGAACGTGGACCTCTCATCTGCTGTAAGTCCTCTATCCAAGCCTTGGAGTGTGTGTGTGTGTGTGTGTGTGTGTGTGTGTGTGTTGGCAGAGGTTAGGGGGAAACGCCAAGAGGATGAAACTGAGGTGACAGGCAAGCCAGGATTAGAGAGCATGGTCCAAGCTAATAACCACATGTTAATTTCAGTTCAAGGAACTAGTTGTCCATTGGGAGTAAGAAAAACAGAAGAATCCAGAGGATATCAGCAATTTCACTCAAAAGATTTTCTCCTAAAGAAATAATTGAATATATGTTCAGAGATGTGGCTTTAAGATATTTAGCACAGTGTTGTTTACAACAGGAAAAAGTAAACAAAAAATAAGTTTTAAAAAGAAAGACACTTAAATATCCAACAATGGGGAATTAGTGAGATAATTGATGCAGCATCCACACAAGTGAATATTATGAAACAATTAAAAACTACAACATAGACAAGTGTTTACTGACATGGAAAAATAGTCATTATTTTTCACTTATATTGTTAGATGAAAGATGATTATAAAACAGTCGAAACAGGATGGATATAATGTGATAAACTTGCAGACATTTTGAGTTCTATTTGCTATTTTAAAATTTTCAACCTATTAAAAATAACATACAAAATACATGCTAGCTATTGAAAATTGCATTAAAAAAAAAAAGACAGAACACAAAATTCCTATCAAAATCCCAGCAAGTTATTTATGGATATAAGTAAGATTATTCTAAAATTTATATGTAAAACCAAAGAAACTAGAATTGCTAAAACAAAAAATTTGAAAAAATAAAATGGGAAGAATTGGTCTCTTTGATTTCAAGACTTATTATGTAGCTAGAGCAATCAAGACTGTGGCATTGGCAGAGACATACATAGATTAGTGAAACAGAAGAGAGAAACCAGAAGACCACTCACACAAATATGTCAACTGACTTTTGGCAAAAGTGCAAACACAAATCAATAGACAAAAGATCGCATTTTCAACAAAAAGATATTGCAGCCATTGGATATATATGAGCAAAAAGTAAATACACCTTGACCCAAGTCCCACACCTTATTTGAAAACTAACCAAAAATGGATCACAAACCTAAATGTAAAATGTAACACTATAAAGCTTTTAGGAAAAAAATAGAAGAAAATCTTTAGGAACTAGGGCTAGGCACAGAGTTCTTCAACTTGACATCACGATCCCCAGTGGAAAATATGAATAAACTAGATTTCATAGAAATTAAAAACTTGTATGCTATAAAAGACCCTGCCAAGAGGATTTTTTAAAATTAGCTACAGAGCAGGAGAATATATTTGCAAACTGCACATCTGACAGAGGACTAGAATGGAGACTATATAAATAATTTGCAAAACTGAAGAGTAAAAAACCCAAATAGTCCGATTAGAAAATGTCCAAAAGACAAGAAGAGACTTTTCACCAAAGAGGATTTCCAGATGACCAATGAGCACGTGAAGGGATATTCAACATCATTAACCATTGGGGAAATGCAAATTAAAACCACACTGAGATATCACTACACACCTATCAGGATGGCTGAAAGCAAAATAGTGACACTACCACATGCTGGGGAGGGTGTACGGAAACAGGAACACTCATACATTGCTGGTGAAAATACAAAATAGGGGCAGTCACTCTGGAAAACAGTTTCTCAGAAAACTAAACACGCAACTACCACGAAACCCAGCAATCTCACTCCTGGGCATTTATTCTAGAGAAATCTGTACATGCATGTTGATAGCAACTACATTCACAGTAGCCAAAACTTGCATACCCCAGATGTCCTTCAAGGGGTGAAAGGTTAAGCAAACTGTGATACACACACACCATAGAATACTACCCAGCAATAAAAAAGAATGAACTATTGACACAAGCAACAAGCTAGAGAATTGTTGAAGAATTACGAAGTGAAAAAAGCCACTCCAAAAGAATAAATACCATATGATTCCATGTATATAACATTCTTGAAATGACAAAATTATAGAAATGGAGAAACGTTTCATGGCTGCAAGTGATTAAGGAGGGAGAGAGGCAAGAGAGAGGTGGGGATGTGGTATAAAAGGGTCACACAAGGGATGTTTATGATGATGGAAATATCTCTCTTTTGACTGTATCAGGTCAATATCCTGGTTGTAGTATTGTACTATAGTTTTACAAGATGCTACCATTGGGAGAAACTGATTAAGGGGTGTGTAGAATTTCTCTGTGTTACTTCTTTCAACTGCATGTGAATCTATGATGAATTCAAAATGTAAAGTTTAACTGAAAAGGACGGCGCGTGAGACTGTCCCCAGAATTGTGGCAGACACGGGCCTGTGTGCCGTGCTGCTGGGGCTTCATCAGAATCTGAGTCCGCTGGGGATCCAGATGGGATGAGGCGTGTCGTCAAGCATTGTGTTTACTCCAGGGCCATAGAGTGGGGGTGGAGTTCCCAAATGTCCTATCAGTCCCCTCTGATCTCCTCCCTTGCCATGGGCTGTGTAGGCAGCCCTCAGGGTACTGGTGTGGGAGGAAAGGAGCCTGGACCAGGCTCTCCTCCCATCAGCATCCCCTACTGGGCAGCATGACTTCAGGCACAGCTGGCTTAACTGAGCAGACTCCAGCTGCTTAGTCTTCAGTGCGTACACACCTGGTTCAGCCCTGCAACAGTCATGCTGTCTCTACACAGGTATGATATTTGAGTCAGTTAGTGTCCATTAACAACCAGCAAATGAGTAAGTGTGGCTTAATCAGGCTGTCTCCAGGCACTGATGGTGTGTTTTACTAAGAGCCCCTTAATGAGAGCAGCTTTCTCCAATTAAATAACCACAGGAAGCTTTTTTTTTTTTTTTGGCAAACCCTAGTACTCCGCCTAGTAACCAAAAGGTAAATATAACACAATTTATCACTTTGTAAGGTCCAAGAAATGCTATTTTGATTTGTTCTTGCCTCTAATGAGGACACAGCTATGCAGAATGTCAACAAGCCATGAGATTGAGAGGACTGAAAGTTGGACGAAGCATGACATTTAGAAGAGCTACTGTTTGCACTGGAGCACAGCCTACATTGCCTCCTGCCACATACAAACACAGGAGCCTATGAGGGGGAAATAATAACAACTATGGAGACAAAGGAAGACTACAACCCAAAGAGATGACTTGAGGAGGGAGAAGCAAGCTATTTGAATGAGACCAGGAATCCCAGGAGGCTCTCTGTTTAAACAGCACTAATGTTGAACATACAATAAAATTTGTCTCATCAGTCTTCTTTCTGTTCCTGTAACTCACTGAGCTGTCTCCTACCACAGGGACTTTGCACTTGCCATTTCCCCTGCCTCAGTGCTCTTCCCCAGATCTGTACCTGGGTGATTCTTAGGTTCCTGCCTCTTCCTCAAAAGGGCCATCCTACCTCCAGTCACAGTTCCTACCACACTGCCCCCCTTGTATCTTTCACATTACTTATCTTTAGGAGGTATCTTGCTTGTTTACTAGCCTCTTATCCCTGCTAAAGTGGAAGTTCCATAATAATAAAAATCTTGTCTGTCTTATTTCCCTAGTTATCCCCGTTATCTGACACATAAAGTTTTAATAAGTACCTGTTGAAAGAATCAGTGACAGCAGGTGTCCCTATTCCTGTAGCAGCTTTAATTCTACCCTAGAAGGGTTGCTTGGTCATAATAAGCATCCCTCTCAAGGGTTTTTGCTGCCTACGGAAAACTCAAAGTGGCAAAAAGCCATTTCCTTTTTGATGATCCCTTTGGTAGGAGCTTTTGTAATAAGCCTGACAAGGGAAGCCAGCAACTGAGGCTGGACTGGTCCCGAGACGGTGCTCCTCACACACCTGGGTCAGGGCTGCTTCTCCATTTCTGTCTGCCAGGCTGGGCACCAGCCATTGCCTTCCTTCCATTCTTGCCCTGGGCTGTCTGGTTATGGGACAGCAGTGGCCTCCTAAGACAGAGCAGTTGGCCAACTCTAAAGCTTTTTCATCAATGTCAGAAGGGATCTGTTGCGACGAGAATGGGGTCCTGGTCACATACAAGGAGACCCAGATTCTAGCCTGGCTGTACCAGTGGCTCACCCTGTGACCTGAGGCAAAGAACTTCCTGTCTCTGGGATGCACCCTCTGCCAAACACATGGCCTCTCAGTTCTCATCTCAGCCAGCCACACTCTATCCTGTCCAGGGATCCTGTGGAGTAGAAGGCTAGCTCGCCCCAAAGAGAGATGCATTGTGGGGAAGACACCTTGGGCCTACTAGCAGCCCATCTTGGAAACTTTAGACTAGGAGCTGGTTGGTGCAAGGGCTCACTCATACCTGAGGAGGGGCCCAGAGAGTGTGGGGCCAAACAAAGCAAGCAGCTTCATATTTGAGAGGTATTAGACTTTGGACAAATCACTTCAGCATCTTAAAGCTCAGGTTCCTCATCTGTAATTGAGGATAATAACACTGGCGACTAATGGGATTAAACAGAATGATGATACAAAAATACTTAGCGTGCCTGGTGCAGGGAAAATGCTCAACAAATGGCAGCTCTTAGAAAGATGGTGACGATGATGGAGCAGAAGTTGAAGAGGAAGACAATTCCCATTGAAAAAAGCCATGGAAGCCAGGTTCAGTGGCTCAGCCTGTAATCCTGCACCTTTGGGAGGCTGAGGTGAGTGGATTGCCTGAGCCCGCGGGTTCGAGACCCACCTGGGCAACTTGGTGAGACCTCATCTCTCCCATAAATCCAAATGAGCCTGGCGTGGTAGCGCGCACCTGTAGTTCCAGCTATTTGGCAGGCTGAGGCAGAAGGATCGCTGGAGCCCAGCAGGTCGAGGCTGTGGTGGCTGGGAGCGGCCACTGCACTCCAGTCTGGGCGACAGAGTGAGACTCCAACAAGAGAGAAAGAAAGAAAGAGAGAGAGAGAGAGAGAGAGAGAGAGACCAAGGAGGCATTCTAATAGAAGATATTTCTAAAGCTCAATAGCATTAAGAAATTATAGGAATCAATTTTTAGATGTTTTTTCCCAACTAATCTTGGCTCTTCCAAGTAATGACGTGTTGGCCTTTATAGGCAGATGGTAAGTAAATTCCAGAAGCCTCACTTGATGGAATTGAGTGAGCCATTAAAAATGATAACTATGAAGACAGTGTAACAATGTGGGGCAAGGGTTAAGCTCTCAGGGGAAACAGAATGCAAAATTGTGTTATGATTATAGCTGTTTAGAAACATGTCTGCTTACAGGCAGGCTCTGGAAGGAAAGATTAAAAACAGTTGATTTGCTTGAGTGATGGGATTAGTGGTGATTAAAGCAACATTTCTGTTATGGTTGTTACAGTGCGGTTTGTGCCATTTTTTCAGTAAAGAAGAGAGAGGACTGCAGTTGCCACACGGTGGTTTGTGCCGTTATTTTTGAGTGACAAAGAGGATTGCTGAGGAGTACAGGTACGTCAGGGGTACCCCCTGCCCCTTGCCCATTCTTCACACACCTCACTGTGTGTGTGTGTGTAAGATATTCAGTCTCTCCTACTTGATACCATTCCAAATGACTTCAGCTCCAACAGGACCCAATGAATGTTGAATGGAGATTTTTTTAATTTAAAAAACTGGAGGAATAGTACATTTGATGAGCCAATGAAAAAACATTGTCGGGCTTTGTCATTAAGGTTATCAGTGCAATGGAGAGTGAAAGAGACAAGGGCAAATACAGAGTGTGGGAGGAGTCAGACCATGAAAACAGCTGTCAGGAGCCTCCTGAGTCAGGAAGCCTGGCACCCTCAGGCAGATGCCCAGGGGGCTTGCTCCTTCCTCAGCCAGAGATACCTAGCCACCCAGGCCTCTCAGAAGTGGAGCAGTTGTTCTTTCTCAAGAAAAGTGGTCACTTAGGGACATCGGGCCTGTGGGATAGGCCCTCTCTGGGCATGAACCTCGGGTGGGCAGCCTGGGTTCAGAGCTGTGTTACCGCTGGATACTTTATGAACTCTGCCCATATGGAAGGCCCAAAGGAAGTGGAGAGCCTGAGCCCATCACAGCTGAGCTGAGGTCACCCTGGCTGTACACCAGGGATATGAGGACAAAGCTGGTGTCCCAGAGCACCCTTAAGGTCCTCTGACTGTCCAGCCAGTGATGGGGTCATTGCTGCTGTTGACTCAAACATGAATCCTTGCTGTAAGCCCAACACTGTTCTAAAGCTTTGTATGAGTTATTCAATTCAACCCTTACAACACAATAAAGAAAGCACTATTAGTGATCCCACTTCACAGCGAGGAAACAGAGTTTCCAAAGAAACCAGTAACTTGTCTGAGGTTTAAGGTCAGGCATCCTCGTAGATGACAGAATGGGATTCAAACTCACATCACGTTCCTGTTTGTTCGCCACATTGAAAAATGAGGAGATGCCGCAAAGTGCCTGGAAAGAGAATGGAATAAAAAATCACAGGCAGATGCTCTCTGCTGCATACACATATCCACAGGCCCATCAGCCAGCCCAGTTGCACAAGCGACCTACCCAGAGGTGGCTAGTTGCTGCTGAGAGCATGAGAAGCTTTGGGCAGTTTGTGTGGTATTTCAGATGGATGGGCCGACAGACAGACAGACAGGTCCAGACAGCCTGGCAAAGTGCTGTGTTCAAGCAGAGTAAGCCCAAGCAAGACATATTAGAGATTTATTTAGAAGAAAAAGAAGAGAAAGATGATTCCTGACCCACGGCTGCTTTGTTAACATGTTTGTACACAGATTCCGAAGATGATATTTGATTTTAAACTTTTGTGCTCTCGGCCTTCTGAAATTGTTGACAGCAAAGGCAAAACCACAGTATACAATTTCACATCAGTGTGGAGTCCGGAGCCTGTTAGACTAAACTCTTCCTTGGGCTGCTTTGCAGGGAGGGGCACCCAGACCCCAAGTACCTAGGCTCAGTGCCCTCTCTGCTGGTCGTCTTGAGTTTTCAGCAACATGCTGTCACCAAAGCACATCTTACAATAATGAAAGAGGGATTCCAGGGCATCACAACCCCATCTTCCTTGGACTGTGTCCAGCTCATCTTCCCAAGGCTCTGGCCAGCTCGATCAGTGAGCCAAAGCAGCCTTGTCAGCAGCCTGCCGTGAACACACAGTTCTTCTTTGCTGCTTCTCCCTCCTTCTGACCTGCACCCCCTTAAGAATTCTCTTCCTCCTGGAGGAACGGCCCCCCTTTGCATCCGGCCCAGCTCTTTCACTAGGTTCTGGAGCAAGGATCTATTCTGACTGTGCAGTGCTCAGATCATCTAGCTGGTGGCTTTCACGTGGTCTCGGCTTTGGAATCCTTTTGAGAAGCAATCTTAAGTGGGCCCCTGAGTGTAACCAGACAGAAGCAGAACAGCTCTGGTTAAAACAGGAATGAGAGCTGAGTGCCCTCTAGCCAGGTATCCGTTGGCTACCTCCCCCTAAGAACACCCCTTCCTCGGATATAATTTAAAATGCTAGGATTCAGCAGGTCAGTGTCAGAGGGAGGGCCAGAACCCAGGCTTCTTGATTCCAGTCAGAGACTTCTACCCCGTTAACACCCCTCCCACCACCAGAAGAACCCCAAAATGTGGACTTCTCCCATCCCTACACCATACTGCTCTACTCCCCATTTTTATGAGAGTCCAGTGGTTCCCAGGCCTGGCTTATGTGCCTCTTTTCCCTTCTTTTCCTGCCCTGATATCTCTGTGCAATGGATGGGGGGAGTCAATCATGTGGATCCACCATGGTTTTGCCAGGGCAGGGCTGTGCATGGGGCAGATGGATATCGAAAGCCACAGCATCAACCCTTTTTGAGGAACCTGTGGTTCTTTCATATCAGTGACAGTAAGTATTGCCCACAGGGGCTTGCTCCTTCCTCAGCCAGAGATACCTAGCCAACGCAGGCCTCTTAGAAGTGGAGCAGCCTCTGATAATTCCTGTGAAGAGCCACTTTACTACCCCTCTGTGTGTCCAGTGTCACCTAAGGCAGGCCGGATCATGAGAGACATCGTGTAGTTTAGGTGGAGAGACACTGAAGTGGGCATCAAGAGCAGAGTCTGCTGCCAACTTGCAGGGCTCTCTGGACTTATCACCCTCTCTGAAGGCTCTCCTCTACGGAGAATCCCATAATTCCATCTTCCTTGCCTCACCGGATACAGGAAGAGATTGGGAAAGGTCCTGCAGAATGTAACATATGCATGGGAGGGAAGTGGCCCTGTTGTGCAGAGCTGAGTCTCCAGAGTTGGACAGATGTGGGTTTCAGTGTGATCATGGCACTGGCCGGGTGTGGGACCTGGGGCAAGTTCCTTCATTCCCACCCCCACTCCCACCTCCACCCTTGTAGGGGCCACAGCTGCTTTGTGTGCTCTGTGACTGAGTGTTCTGTGATATGCTCAGGACACAGCTTGGCGCCCACCACCAGCCCCATGTCCCCCTTTCACAAAATGCCCAGGCCCGGCTGTGCTTCTGTGCCAACTGGGACTTCCATGCTCACTTCAACTGCTAGGCCCTGGCAACAGAGGGGCACATGGGCAATGCAGACCACTCCTGTGAGTCCCAGTAGCTGTCTTATCTCAGCTGCCCTGGACCCAAAAAATGGGTAGACTGAATCACCTGGAGGTACGGAAGGACCCTTGAAGGGAAATGCCCCCATCCCCATCCCATAACCAGGAGCTCAGTTGCTAACATGAACAGAGGCTGGAGTGACTTTGGGCTATTGCATTTTCCAACCTTCAATCTACTGAAGGAACAATAAAATGGCTTTCACTCAGATTTTACCAGGGGCTTTGGAGACACCACTTATCCAGCTCATAAAAGAGCCTCTTCAGAACTTGTTTCAACGGAAGCCTTTCTGGGTGAACTGCAGCCACACCCTGCCTGAGCTGGACAGCACCTCTGCACACTGACCTCCCAATGAGTGGGTGAAGAAAGTGGTGTGGTCTCTGCCACAGGAGAAGGCAGGGAGGGGCAGTGGTTGGTGCCTCCCCTCAGGGCTGGGCATGCAGGAGGGTAGTGCAGGTGCAATGGAGATGCCAACCAGAGATCCTTCCCTGCCCACTTTGGGTAGAAAGGCAGGACCCTCAACCTGACCAGGATCAGCCATGGACACCGCCATGTTCTCCTTCCTCCCTTCCCTGAAGGAAGGTTCTTCAGTCCTTCTCTTCATGTAGCAGCATGAGGTGCCTTCCCTCCCAGCTCTGCTGTTCCTTTGAAGCCACGTCCTTGGGGAGAGCGTGAAAAGCATTCTCTCCTCAGGACTCCCTACTGCCTCTCCCCATCTCTTCCCTTAGGCTCCACCGAGAGGGAGGAAGCCAGGCTTTGTGCTTCTCCCCCGTTTCTTTGTGCTTCTCCTCCATTTCTGCTTCTTCAGCATGTCTGTTCAGCATCCCCCACCCGCCCCAACACACACACACACACACACACACACACACACACACACACACACAATTTTGTCTGGATCTGATATTTTTCTTATCACTCTTATTGCTGGTTTGTTTAATTTTGATTCCACTCCTCAATACTGCTCTTCAGGGTGGAGCTAAGGTGTCCTCTTGTCCTCATAAACACTGAATGCTCTGTATCTAGCTTGTTTTTTTTTTCCCCACAGACACCAATGATTTGTAAATCACATGGCAATTGGTTTGTCGACACCTGCTTTTATAGGGGGTTTGTGGATTATCTAGCTTTGTTGTAAATGTCTACAAATTTGGAGTTTTATTATCTTGA
>NW_007253204.1:156373-167295 GCF_000164805.1 Carlito syrichta
CACACACACACACACACACACACACACACACAGAGAGAGAGAGAAAGAGAGAGAGAGAGACAAATATTCTCTCTCTCTCTCTCTCTTTCTCATTGCCTTTGTTATACAAGTGGGCTCAAATGCACATCTTTTAAGTTAACCTGACTGAAGACAATAAGAGAGTGGGCCCTACAAGAAGCCCAATGGGAAAAATAGGTCTTGGATTTGTAAAATGAAAACACAGCCTCTTCAATCACTTTACTTTGTTTACATTTCTACTTTCATGGTTAGCTCTTTTTTAAATTAAATGTTTTATTTTGAGATATTTATGGATTCTTATGCACTTGTAAGAAATAATACAGAGAGATCCTGTGTAGTTACCCAGCTTCCTTCAACAACAACGTCCTATAAACTACAGTATAATATCACAACCAGGATGATCTCATTCACACAATCCACTGATCCTGTTCACATCTCCCCAGTTTTACTTTTACTCGTGTGTGGGTGTGTAGGGGGAGTGCACGTGTGTGCATGTGTTCATGTTCAGTTCAATACAGTTTTAACACACGTGCAGGTTCATGACCCAACACCGCAGTCAAGACACAGAGCAGCTCCATAGCTCCAAAGTGCCCTTTGCCCTTTTAAAATCGTACTCATTTTCCTTCCACCCCTCGCCTCTGGCAACCACTAATCTGTGCTTCATTTCTAACATTTTGCTACTTCAAAAACATTGTATAAATGGAATCAGACAGTACGCAACCTTCTGGAATCAGCTTTTTCAGGCGGCATCATTCCCTTGAGGGTCATCCAAGTTGTTGTGTGTATGAATAGTTTGTTCCTTTAATTGCTGAGTAGCATTCCAAGGCTGTTCTTTTTAACAGAATAATTTTCTTTTTACAATTAAAATTATTCTAGTAATAGCCAACACTTATTATTACTATGTACCAGACATGGTGCTAAACCCTTCTCTAGTTTTCATTTCAACCTAGAGATGAGCACTACTGTTATCCACATCTTACAGAAGAAACAGTTGAGGCACGAAAAGATTAATGGTGGTTTTCAAAGAGAGAGTTTCTTCTCAGATTACTGTTACCTGTTTGGTCTGAGATGAGCTATATCAGCCCTCTAACCCCATTTCCTCACCATCGACTTGCAGGGTTGATGAGAGGGAAAGCCGTTGTTACTTGAGCCTAGGGCCTGTTTATTATTTGTCATCAAGGGTAGAAGCAGTAAAGATTCTAGAGGGGTCTGTAAAGAAAAGCCTGTTAGGGAGCCGTGGGGACTCAGCCAGCCTCCACCCCACCCCCTTCAAACCTAAGGTCAATTCCTTATCAGGGTCTCAGACTCCACAATTTATTTCTAAGAAATTTACTTAAAATTTTTTTTTAATCTTTTATTTTAAAGATGTGGGGTACAACTCAGGGTTAGGTATACAAATGTTCATTATGCAGATACCTTTGTTGATGAAGTGTGCCGGAAATTGACCTTTTAAATTTTACATATGTGGCCGTGAGCTGGGAGATAGATGGACAGGAGAGAGGCCCTATACCTGATCTTTCCTTTTACCTGCTTTTATTAGTTTCCTAGGTGTGCTGACCTAGGAACATACCACAACTAAGTCAATCAAAACAACAGAAATGTATTCTCACACAGTTCTGAAGACTAAAAGTCTGAAATCAAGGTGTTAGCAGGGTTAGGATAAGGGCAAGAGTTAGGGTTAGGGTTAAGGTCAGTGTTAGGGTTAAAGTTAGGTTTCCTTTCAAGGTTTTGGGGAAAAGTCCTGCTGGTCCTTGAAGTTCCTTGCCTGGCTGCTATGTCACTCCAAGCTCTGCCTCCATTGTCAAATGACTTTATTCCCTGAGTGTTTGTGTGTGTCAGTGTTTGAGCCTCCCTTTTTCTTTTTCCTAAGGACATCAGTTATTGGATTTAGAGTCCACCCTAATCCAATACAACCTCATCTTAGCTAATTACATCTTCAAAGAACTTATTTCCAAATAAAGTCACATCCACAGCTAATGGAGGTTAGGATTCCAACTTAACTTTTGGAGACGCAATTCAACCCACTACATTGCTCACAAAGATCTCAGCATCTGCTCTGGGGATGGACCTGCCCTAGCTCAAGGCAGCCCAGGGTGACACCTTCAAGTGGGGTACAGGTGTGGTATCAGTGATCACTCACTATTTGCTCATGGGCTGATAGAACAGAGGAAATAGGCAACATGCTGTTTGCGACCACAGGGCCGGGGTGGGGGGGTGAATAGGGAGCTACAGGAGACCAGTTTCTTACCAGAGCTGGCCACCTTTGGGTGGACTTGGCTGCCCGAGGAACAGGTAGTGAGCTCCCTGATGCTAGTGACATTTAACAGAAGTTGGATAGCTACTGATCAGGAACGTGCTTGGAGCATGCTTTTCAAGGAGGGTGATATCACCCTTGACAGGACAAAAATTTGTGCTTGGGGGAATCAAAAAATGTTAGCTATTATATGGCTTTGCCCTCCAGAGGGCCACAGTACATAAACAGTATATTTGTGGTATTGACATTTTATGGGAAGGGATAATTGGGGGAGGAGGAGTTGAAATAGGCTCCTTCAGGAGGCAAAAAAGCTAAAAAACTCTGCTATGGGGGGATGTTATGCTGGCAGGAGCTTGGGACAAGTGGTCTCAAAAGCCATCCTTCCTAGTTCTGAGCTTTCCATAGCTCACAGTCAGACACACTGCCTGTGCCTAATTGACCACTTACATAGCTAGGATCAGAGGTTGCCTTTTTATTAGGAAAGACTCCTTGTTGAACACGAGTCCTCTGTTTGCCCCCACACTGGCTCCCAGATGCCTGAAACCTCTTAAAGAAGAAACAAAGTCAATCATCCACCATAGAGAGGCTTGGAAATGTCAGGCTCACTCACACTAAGGTATAAAGGAATGATCATTAATGAGATCAGAGTATGGTTGGTCCCTCAGAGAGGTTTTACCTACCCTCTGTGGCATTACAGAAGATTCTGAAGGAGCTCAGGTCAGCAATGGGCTCACCCTCTTCTTGAAAGCCAGATCACCATGTACCTGCTGGCTCATGTAAAGATTCTTATCAAAACCCAGCTGTCTTAAGCCAATGTATCAGCCATGTGCATGGTGGAGAGGGCTGTGGAGTTGAGCAGTTTTCTGCCAGTTTTCTCAGTGGCTGTACTCAGCACTGATTCTCTCCTCTGACAGGGATCCTGCTGGATGTCCTGGAACTGGGGTCTTGTAAGAGTGAGGTTCACTTTTTCCTGTAGAAAGCAGCCTCCATCTTGGGAAAAGGGAGACTGACCAAAATGCTTTGTCGATGAGCGTTCTTTCACAAGGTAGAAACATACCACCAGGCGACAAGCTACAGACATCACAAAGCCTTGAAATGCCAACCCTACCTTAGGAAACTGCATTTCTGGGTATCTGGCACCATTAGTGCTAGGAATAAAAGAATCAAGCCTCAGAGGAATCTACTTGTTCCAAGTAAAAGCCAGGAAATAAAAAACGGGAGCCCCACAGCCCAGAGAAACAGGACTACCTCACAGAAAGGGCATGTAAACCTGATTTGAGCCTCAGAAAGTCACACCTTGGTCAATCCAGGTCTCCAGCTTAGCAACACAGGAAACAGCTTTAATGAGGCCCAGCTTCCTAATTACAAGTACAGAGAGAAAAGCTATGTTATCCAAGTTGCAAGTTTCCTTTCAGGAGGCATTAGCGTAGAACTGATGGATTAGTAATTTAAGAAATTTGTTTTCGACTACAAATGCCCTTTTACATGCCAACACCCTGGTGCCCAAACATTTCATCCATCCCCCAGGGCTTTGGAGACAGTCTTGAGAGGTGAAGTCACCTCTGGCCAGTCACAGCCTCCCTACCCACTCCTGGGCAGCAGTCCACCCAGCAGCTGCAAGAGTCCATCACAGCCTAGGAAGGGACAATGGCTCAGACCATGCAGGGAGTGGGGGCTGAGGGTGGAAAAGGCCGCCAAAGTCAATGGGAGCCATCCCAAGGCACACCCACAACTTCACTGGTCTTGCTGAGGAGAGTCATCCCACCCTGACTGGGCCAACCCAGGAGCTGAACACAACCCCAACCCACTTCATTCCCTTGCCTAGTGACTCACATGGCTCATACACAGAAGAGACTAACAGTGAAGTGCTCATTCTGTACCAGAACCCCACCCTAGACAAGGAACTCATTGTAAATATTGGATCAGCAGCCAGGTTCTATCAAGTGCAACTCTGCTGTTCTTTTCAGACATGGCCCATCCACTCAACCCCACTGTCTCTGCCCCAGTTCAACCCTCATCTCCCCACATCTGCCCTAATGAGATGCCTTCTAGAGCCTCCAGGCCTCCAGTCTCCTGCCTCTCCAATCAGGCCCCAAGGCTGCTTGCCTGAACTGTGGGGAAGATTCTTTCCTCCCCTCAGGGACTCCCCTTTGTTCCAGGGTGAGGCTCAGACTCACCAGCCCACCCCTTAGCATCCTCTCTCCATGTCCTCACTCTCAGGCCCCAGGCCTGAGCCCTGAGCACCGAGCAGAATAGTCACATGTCACCTTTGCACAGATCTCCTTACTGCTCTTTTACAGGGTCATAGAACTTTTCCATTCACTGGTGTGACTTTGGGCAATTACATGGCTATTTTGTGCTTCCTTTGCTCCACCTGTAAAATGGGATAATAACAGGAGCTTCCTATCTCCTAGGGTTGGGTGGGGGTGAAATGATTTAATGTGTATAAAGTACTTAGAAGAGTGTTTGGAACAGGAAATGCTTAGCGTGTTAAGTTTCACTAACATCGTTACCTTTGCCTGCCTGCTTTTCACAGCCAGGGCATCTAAGTCAAAGTGCAGGTGAAGGTACAGGGGAGACACCCTGGATCCTGTCCTCACCAAACTGCCCATGCCCTGAGTGGCCTCACCCCTCTTGGCCTCCACTGCAAGCCCGAGATGGTGGGCCGAGCTTCCGGCGGGCCACAGGCTGAAGGGACTGCAGGACATCACTGGAGGGTAGGCTCTGACTGTGGAACATGGCAGAGGGGCACTGCATGGGAACAGACACCTGCCCTCCCTGTTCCTTCCCCCCTAAAAGGATCATGTCTTTTTGAAGGCCAGGGCCGGGGCTGGAGGAGTCTGTGGAGCTGCAAAGCTCTCATCCGCTTCTGTCTTTGCAGTATCCCCAGGGAGCCTGGCACATTCCTGAAATCCAGGATTTCTGCACTGGGGCCTCTGCCCTTCCGGATGGATGTGCCCATCTGTTGGTCTCACTGTGGGGCATGTGAGCCCCTCAGCAGTGTGCCTCTCTGGACTCTGGCCACACCTAACCGGCTCCAGGTGGATGGCCAGAGCCCAGTGCCCATGGGGAAGGTGGGGCCCGGGGTAACTGATTCCAACTTCATAAGCCTCACAACCTGGAAACCATTCTCAATAAGCTCTGCCTCACATCCACCGGTGCTTCTGCCCCAGCCTTTGTGGCTGCTTCCTCCCACTCCGGCCTGGCGAGGTGGGGATGTGGGGGATGAGGAGCAAGTGTTCCCATCCCCTGGAACAGCTCCCTGCGTGGTTTCTCACCAGGACCAACTCACAGAGGTTCCTAGGGGGAGGGCCCCATGCTCTCTGCCCTCCAGAGCAAGAAGGTCATTATACACAGGGCCTCCCTTTAGAATTTGAAATCAGAGTCCACAGGGCATGATGAGGGGGAAGACTCAAATCTCCCTGCTACTGGGCCTCAACAAACTTTCTCCCCTTAAGAACTGATTTTAGTCATTCAGAGATGAAAAGTTAGAAGCCTGGGGTTGAGCACGCCCCCTGCCACTTAGGGGCTAACCTGGAGTCGGTCTTGACCTATATGAGCATGTGCAAAATGAAGATAACGTCCCCTGTCCTGTCTCTCTCAGGGCTTCTACCTTTATTTACCTGTTCAGCTACTAATTGAACAATTGTCCAATGCCAGGCCTGAGCTGGGGCTGTGGGGAGGAGCCAGCGGGGCCCCTGGTGCCTCCAGGAGCTGAGTCTAACTGCTCTGATAACCACACAGGTTCAAGTCGGGCTCGGAGGCTCAGCCTGTAATCCCACGCTTTGGGAGGCTGAGGTGAGTGGAT
The DNA here is from genome assembly GCF_000164805.1 of Carlito syrichta. Lineage (NCBI taxonomy): Eukaryota > Metazoa > Chordata > Mammalia > Primates > Tarsiidae > Carlito > Carlito syrichta. The sequence goes on from NW_007253204.1 coordinate 162,454, forward strand.
TGCCTGAACCCACGAGTTCGAGACCCGCCTAGCCAACTTGGCGAGATGTCATCTCTACAATAAACCAAAAAATTAGCCAAGTGTGGTAGTGCATGCCTGTAGTTCCAGCTACTTGGAAGGCTGAGGCGGAAGGATCACCGGAGCCCAGCAGGTCGAGGCTACGGTGGCCGGGAGTGGCCACTGCACTCCAGTCTGGGTGACAGAGTGAGACTCCAACTCAAAAAACAAACAAACAAAAAACCACGCAGGTTCATATTTGTGAAAACGCTTTGCAAAAGTGTGAAATGCCAAACGACTGACATCAGCACCATGAAATGCCTAGTACTGAGAGTCATGATGCTGCTGAAAGAGTTAAAGATCTACTAGATGGGTGCTTTGCAGATTTTTAATGGGCATTTGAATCACCTATGGGTCTTGGTCACATGCAAATTGCAGTGCAGAAGGTCTGGGGTGGGCCTTTCTAAACCTGCTACTGGTCTGTGGGCCATATTTTGAATAGCAAGTTATTAGTTCGTGCTGAGCAATTACTGTTCATTAATCCCAAAATGTAACTTAGTTTGTCAGATCAGCTCACTGTAGGATTTGGTGGAAGGGGAGCAGGGGATGGATGAGTTTTGATGGGTTTGCCTAAGGCTGGGCAAGGTCTACCCTAGGGCCTCCCTGAATGGCAGCTGATGGGAGTGGTCTAGGCATCCCTAGATGCTTTGCAGAGTGAGACATGAGGGCATTTGAGGGACATGGGGATCTGGAGAAGAGAACAGGTGAACACACTTCATGTGCTCTTCAGGTGTGTCCAGAATGCTTTATGGAAAGGCAGGTTGCCCTAGGTACAAGGGGCAGATGTGATTTGAGCACAGACCTTGGGTACCTCTTTTGAAGCACCTTCTTCTCCAGACAGGTGTTAATAAAGGGAGGAAGCTGGTCTTGTACTGGGTCTCAGTTGAGACTGCTTGGATTGAGGAAACATCCTGGCTTAAGCCAGGAAGTATCCCCATGAGAAGGCATCAGCTCATGGAACCTGAGGCAGGGAAAAGTCATGCCTCAGGAGGAGCCAGATGGAGACTGTCTCTTTCTCAGGCCCTCTCTCTTGTCTCTTGTATTTGTTTCTTTCTGTGTGTTTCCCAAAGTGTTAACTGTAAGGCTGAAGAAAGGGCCCCAGGAAGTCAACAGAGAGAGGGGTAAATAGGCATTGGAGTCATAAATTTGATCTTGAAAGGAGTAGCCCACTTAGAGACATATACATACTTTATGATAGGAATGGAGTTGGAGCACCTGGAAAATTTTGTTCTTCACTTGATGAACTCTTTGCTCCAAAAATAAAGCCCATAAACTTGTTCAACAGCTGGAATTGTCCCTCTGAAGAGAGTACCTCGTCTGGCAGTTGACTTAAGTGGTTATTTGCAGCCTATAATTTTCACAAAAACAGTAGGGTGTGCCTGATGGGAGATGTTTCCTACAATCCCATGGAAAGAAAACAACGAAAAAAACTTTAGAACAAAGGATGCTCTGATTCCATTAGAAAATCATCGACAATTCAGGGTCAAGTCCAATAAAAATGTGGAAAGTTTTCAAGCAGACTTGTGAGGAGTTGGGAAAACTGTGCTTCAGAGGGACACTGGAAAATGCAGCCTGCAGGGTCTCTGGGTGAGAAGAGATGGGAGGGGGATGCCAGAGGCAGGGAGGCATTGAGGAGGTGGATGCAGCTGTCCAGGTGAGAAGGCTCTAAGGCTCACAGAGGTGGCAGTCATGGACATTAGGAAGAGGGGTTCAGGTGAAAATTTGCATAGGGCTTGGCAATGAATGAACTGTAGAGAACAAGCATCCAGGAGACAACAGCAATCTTGGGTGATAACCTCAGGACTTGAAGAATACAGCCCAGGCAACAAGGAGAGGCAACAAAAGGATAGGCAGATCTTCACATGTTAGAAAGAGCTTGGGGGTCAGTAGCAATTTGAAAGTACACCTCTGTTTTTTCATGCATAAACAGGTTCTATGTGTTCCTGGCCTCCAGGAAGAGAGAAAGATGAAGTGAATGAGCAGAGGCCTGGTGAGAAAGAGGAGGTGGTGGGGTTGCTGCTTCTTAGGTTTCTGTCTTTCTGGTAGCCCTTAGTATGGATGCTTTCTTTGCAATGAATATTGCTGGTCAGGTTTCCTCTGTCCAGGTCTTCTTGCTGCCGCTGAGATGCCTTAAACAACAACAGTGACATGGAGAACTTCTTGTACCTCATCTGAGCTACTCTGGAATATGATCAATCATCTCCTTGAGTTCCCAGGCTTCCCAATGTGCATTTTTTTTATATGATGTATTCATCAAGGTTGCCTGACATTAGCAGATATTACAGAAACAGCGCAAAACTCAGTGACTTCATACAAAAGAGGTTTGTTTCTCACTCACAGCAAGTCCGCAGTGAATATTGCTGGTCAGGCTACTTTCTCCTCGGGTGGGACCCCAAACATTCTGGCACCTTCCATTTTGTGTCTCCACCATCTTAGAGTTTTTCCTATCTATCTTATAGCCAGGCTTCTAAAGGCCATGTAACCATCCAGCTTATGTTTTAAATCAAAACATCCCAAATATATTTGAATCTGGTAAATCTCTGAATCTGGTTTAAGAAAAAAATCACATAATGAGTTTATAGGAAAGAACTTAATATTTCTTTATGTAGACAGATCACTTTGAGGAGGAAATAAAACATTTGAAACTTGCCATTATAAAGACTGCCCACTCTCCTCACCTGTATGAGTGAGGCCAGCTTCCCAGTGAGCATATAAACTCCCGGATGAAGGACTTCAGAAAAGCCATTTGGGGAGTGCTTTCTTCCCAGGAATAGTAAGACATTGAGCTCCCCTTCACTGAGCTTCTTTTCCTACTTCTGACCCTTTCCTAAGAATATGACATATGTTATGTCTAAATCTCAAAACACTCTGCAATGTATTTATTAGCATGTGCATTTTACAGAGGCGCAAACTGCACCAGAGAGGTTGGGTAACTTACCCAAGGTCACGCAGATCTTGTTAAGTAGTCGTGCTGGGATTTGATTCCAGACAATCTGGCTCCAAGACTTATTTCATGACATATGCCTGCCTTTCTCTATGACCAAAAAAAAAAAAAAAAGCAGAAGAAAACCGGAACCAGCAAAAGAGACAGCAGTGGCTTCAGAGGCATCACACCCTTTCATGCGGTCCATGGCAAATGGTAAATATTAACAGGCTGGAGACATCTCTGCCCTTTGATAATCGCTTCTGCTCTGGGTTCCCAATGATGGTAATTTGAGGCTACAATTCCCATTTCCTGCATCAGCTATGAATATATGCAGACTGCAAAACTGCAAAAACCAGCTGCCCCTTGCAGCATGAGGTAGCAATTACAGCAGGGTCTTTTGCACACAGCCCTTCATTTTTACCAGTTTCAGCTAAGGCAGAAGTGGCACACTCAGGACTTCACAGCAAAGGGAACTTCTTGGCAGTGCCTGAGACAGCTTGCACCAACACATTGACTCTTCTTAACTTCATGTTCAATGTCATCACGTTGTGAGCTTTCAATTGGTCATGGTGGGAGTATTTACACCACCAGAATTGATAAATGTTTTGTATACGAGCCTTTTTTTTTTTCAGCCCAGCAAGCCAGTTGATAATATCCTCGAGAAAGGTAAGAACGTGGGCAGATGTACAATTGAGAAATGGTGAAAATAATAATAATAATAATAGCAGTCAACATGAACTAAGCACTTACAATGGACCTAGCACTGTGCTGAACTTTTAAAGCATTATATTTTATAATTCATAGGAAGCATACAATGTAGATATTATTATTATTATTATTATTATTATTATCTACATTTTAAAAAGAGAAAACTAGGCCAGGCACAGTGGCTAATGCCTGTAATCCTAGCAATTTGGGAGGCCAAGTCAGAAAAATCACTTGAGCCCAGGAGTTCAAGACTGAGCAGCATAGCAAGACATTCTCTTTACAAAAAAATGAAGTTAGCTGGGTGTGGTGGTATACACCCATAGTCCCAGCTACTTGGGAGGCTGAGGAAGGAGGATTGCTTGAGCCTGGGAGGTGAGGTTATAGTTAGTTAGCTGAGATTATACCACTGCACTCCAGTCTGGACAATAGAGCAAGACCTTGTCTCTAAAAAAGTAAAGACAGGAAAAGAAAAAAGCTTTCAAAAGGGGAGAACTCCCTCATTCCATGCCCTGCACAGCCATGGCTCATGGTCCCAAGAAACATCTGAAGCGGGTAGCAGCTCCAAAGCATTGGATGCTGCATAAATTGACCGGTGTGTTTGCTCCTCGTCATCCACTGGTCCCCACAAGCTGAGCGAGTGTCTCCCTCTCATCATTTTTCTAAGAAACAGACTTAAGTATGCTCTGACTGGAGATGAAGTAAAAAGATCTGCATGCAGCAGTTCATTAAGATCGATGGCAAGGTCCGAACTGATATAACCTCCCCTGCTGGGTTTATGGATGTCATCAGCATTGACAAGACTGGAGTTTCCTCCTGATCTACGACACCAAGGGTCGGTTTGCTGTTCATCGTATCACACCTGAGGAGGCTAAGTACAAGTTGTGCAAAGTAAGAAAGATCTTTGTGGGCACAAAAGGAATTCCTCATCTGGTGACTCATGATGCTCGCACCATCCGCTACCCTGATCCCCTCATCAAGGTGAATGACACCATTCAGATTGATTTGGAGGCTGGCAAAATTACTGATTTTATCAAGTTTGACACTGGTAACCTGTGTATGGTGACTGGAGGTGCTAACCTGGGAAGAATTGGTGTGATCACCAACAGAGAAAGACATCCTGGATCTTTTGATGTGGTTCATGTAAAAGATGC